>NC_134827.1:20410825-20486727 GCF_004210375.1 Tachypleus tridentatus
GTTGAACGGGTGTGGCCTAGTGACCAGTATACGTCAGCTATAACTTCACTTTGTCGTTGGTTTGTTTTATGAGTGAGACGGTCATATCCCACTATTCTATAATAATGGAAATAGCAGTGAATACCGTGTCTAGCTGTTGTTTTCACAGTTTTACAATTCTAAAATAGACTTTACAACATTCTTCGTTTACACATTCTGTACAAACAAAATATTAAGCTGTTGATTTATAACAAAGAAAAAAAAAGGTTTGTTACATATTGTTGCGATAATGTACGTCAATGTAAATACGTAACATGGTTATCATTTCAGAATATTACAGTTTTATATACATACATGCATGGAAACGGCTGATATGGATAAAGAAAGCACTATATTGAGGAGCGACCAACCTTTCGACCTTCTTCGGTCATCGTCAGGTTCATAAAGAAAGAAAAAGGTAGCTCACCGATAGCTGACCACATGTTTGAAAGATGTTGTGTAATTGAGTGTAGGAATGTAGAGGGCGTGTTTAGATGTTGGATTATATTTATTAATATAGGTATAAAGGTGTTCCTTTGTATTGGTTTATTTTTTAGCTTGAGTTGTTGTATAAGTAAGGCTTCTTTAATTTTACGTTTGTTTATGTTTGTTTCTTTAAGTGTGTGGGTGTTCTCTACAGCTATGTTTTGTTTATTTGAGTTGCAGTGTTAGAAAACGTGTGAACAACACTAAATAAATAAAAAAAAGGCACCTTCACACAATTGAACAGCCGCCTTCAAACATGGGATCAGCATTCTGTGAGTTACCTCTTTCTCTCTTTGTGAACCTGACGATGACCGAAGAAGGTCGTAACGTTGTTCGCTCCTAATATAGTGCTTTCTACTCATACCAGCCGCTTTTACAAATATAGTTTTCTCTACAAGTATGTTTTCTCGTCATCACGGATTACAGTAACATGATATTGAAAATATTCCCCACTTTTAAGCCTTTAAGCTTAGATGGATGAAATTCGCTCTTACCTTGTACCGAAAGTTGACTGGATTAGGGTTCCTAAACCTGACACAAAAAATATTGTTGATGTTATGTAGCCCCTCGCCGGGTCGGTTTCTTGGATGCAGAGCTTTGTGTGACTAAGTAAGAATATGCCAAAGTCGACCCGAACATCATCAGGAATTGCTATTAATGTAAAACCAATAAATACAGTTTAGTTTTCATGTTTTAATCAAATACCACTTGAAATACGTTCTAAATAAGTGTAAGATGTTTTTATTAAACACTAAAGAAGGAAACTAAACTGTTTCTATATTAGTGTTTCAGCAATATGTAACATTAACCATAATAATTTATTCTTCCATTCTATTTAGTGGACAATATAACTGAATAAAAAAGAATTTTATAAGGTGCAACTGAATAATTTCTGTGAATTTCACCGCTATCTGTGATTTGAAATATTAGTGATGTGTTTATAGTTGAGCCAAATAAAGCACACAAGAAGAAATGTATTAACTTAGGACAAGACAAAAAGTTTTACGCGTGTCACGTTTCAGATTCGAATGGTGCTTTGCCCATTTACGTGATTTAAACTATGACATTAAGAATACACAGAGGAATCTCATATCAAAACTTCTCAAGATCTTCTGTAAATGTAATTCTGCAAAAATGCATATTCTAACTGAGCTAAAAGTTAGGACACCCTAACTCCTAATGGGTAGTGTTAACCTCTTCGGCTGAAATAACTGCAGTCAGACGCTTGTTGTAGCCATCTGCCAGTCTCTGACACCGGTCTGAAGAAAGTTTGTCCCACTCCTCAATGCAGAATTCTTTCAGCTGTGGGATGTTTGAGGGGTTTCTTGCATGTGCAGCTCTTTTCGAGTCACCCCAGAGCATCTCAATGAGATTAAGATCTGTGCCTTGACTCGGGCATTCCAGAACTCTCCATTTCTTAGTTTTCAGCCAGTCCTTGGTGGATTTACTAGTATGTTTTGGGTCATTGTCGTGTTGCAGGGGTGTAGTTCCGCTTCAGCTTTAATTTTCGTACAGATGGTCTCATTTCATCCTCAACCGCCGTCTGATACACAGTAGAATTCATGATGGATTCTATGATTGTGAGCTGTTCCGGTCCTACTGCAGCAAAGCAGCCCCAAATCATGACACTTCCATCTCCATGCTTGACAGTTAGTATAAGGTTCTTTTCTTGGAATACTTTATTTGGTTTACGCCAAATATGTCCTCTGTTCTGGTGTCCAAATAATTCGATTTTGGACTGTCTAAAGAACATTATTCCAAAAGTCCTGGTTTTTGTCTACATTCTCTCTGGAAAACTTTAGTCTGGTCTTGATGTTTCTCTTATAGAGCAAAGGTTTCCTCCTTGCACACCTCCCATGCAAGTTAAAATTGTGCAGTCTCTTTCTGATTGTAGAAGCATGCACTTTCACATCAACAGTAGCCAAAGCCTGCTGTAGGTCCCGTGATGACATGTTAGGGTGTTTGGAGACTTCTTTCAGCATCTTGTGGTCTGCTCTCGGGATGAACTTGCTTGGACAACCAGACCTGGTCATATTGGCAGTTGTTTTGAAAGCCCTCCACTTGTTTACTATTTTCCGGACAGTGGAATGGCTGACTTCAAAATCTTTTGAAATCTTTTTAAATCCCTCACCAGACTCATTAGCTGCTACAATTTTCTTACTGAAGGCCTCAGACAGCTCTCTTTCTCTCACCATGGTGCTCGCTCTCATTTCAACAGTCAGGAACACACCAAACTAAATGTCTAAGGTTTAAAGAGGACAAACCTCATTCGAAATGCTGAGTAACGATGTTCTAATCGTGTGCACCTGGTGTAATACACCTGTGTGTCAGCTGAGCCATTTTAACAGGGAATAAATGTGGGGACATCCTAACTTTTCCTCAGTTAGAATATTCATTTTTTTTAGAAATACATTTACAGAAGATCTTGAAAAGTCTTTTTTTAGTTTTAATTGTTTAGTTAGATTCCTATAATCTCTCAGTATTGTTAAATTTAAGATTAAATATCTATATAGCCAAAAATGTTAGAAAAATACATGCTTTCTTAGGGTGTTCTGACTTTTCACATGACTGTATCTTTAATGTATTACTGACATACTCCGTATTTGTGTAATTCTGACCTTCAAGACCTGTTAAATGAGGTTAGGTTGATTATTATGATATTCCGTGTACTTTTACATACAAACATTTAATTGTATATATCAACGAGCAAAGTATCATCATTCAATATGTTATGCTCCATAAACATAAATATTTTTGTCTCAAAAACGTATTTTTCTACAGTTGAGAGTTACTGTTTCAGATCGTATCTAATGTTAAAACTCAAAAGAAAACATTTCGTTCTGAACGAAAATTTGTGCGACACGTTGTAATCTTGAACAAAATCAAATAAAAGATCAAAATTAGCCCTCATGTAAAGGAAAATAGGAGAAAATATGAAGTTTAACTTCATTTAGACATCAAACTAATCATTAATGAGGACTAGTGGTAAGAATACTAGGTGAAAATAAGTTTTGAAAATAAAGTTCTTGACAGTTTAATGCAAAATAATAATATTAAAATAATGTAAGATATTATATAAATATATAAGGTGTAACATATTACTGACTTAGAAAATACGAATAGTAAAATTCGACAATAAACTCCATGTTCTCACCTGAATCCCAAGTAGAATACACAGGTACCAACGAGGAACTTCATCCACAGAGTATAAGATGTCACCCTTGACTCTGTCTTCGTCTTTGATGTCCACAATAGAAACCTTCATGTTGAAAAATAACAGATGGTTTATAAGGCAGATAATTGTTTGTTTAATTACTTCCTACTTAATTTTTGTAGACATAGTGCTGCTCAGCGTAAGGAGCCGGAAATTTCCTTCATATTTACACTGAATGTCCTTCAGAGGTATATTACACTAAATTAGGTGGAATTAGGGTAGTATCTAGACGTGTTTTTGTGTTATAACTAAACCTTTGTTGATATCATAATATATTCTTTAGGACAAAACATAATAAATTAATGTAGGCAACTCTTACGTTTTATATTGCTACATAAATTTGGTTTAAGATTCGTATTAAGAAGTGTGTGTAATTTTGACATTTGTCCACTTCTCAGTAGTTCAGCGGTAAGTCTAAAAGTTGATAATGCTTATAGCCGGGGTTTCGATACCTGTGGTGAGTACACTATGCTACTGTGTAGACTTTTTCTTATTCCTTTGTTGGGTGGGTACGTTGACAGAGGGGGGGGGGCATGTGGTTAAGGCGTTTGACTCGTTATGCAAGTGTCGCAGGTTCGATTATCAGTCGCACCAAACATACTCGATGTTTTAACCGTGGGCGCGGTATCATATTTTGCAGTATAACATTAGATTAACCGCGAGTTTATAACGCCCAACAATTGAAAAATTGATCACGTTTGTTGTGACCGGAATTGAACCTGCGACCCTAATTTGAGAGTAAAGTGCCTTCACCAATGACAATGCACAACCCAGTTTTGTGTTTAATAACAAACAAAGCAACAATAGATATTACGCGATTTTTCAATAAAATTATTTTATTCATTTATTTTTTACATGGAAAGAGCAATTATAACTAACCCGATAGCCATTACAACATACGTTAGACTATGTAATAGAATATAAGTTTTAATCCACTTTGTCATGAAGAGAACCATACGGTTAGCACGAAAGTTAATTTATTTGTTTTGTTCAATTCATTTATAGTCACGTTACACTTCACTCAAACAGATTCATTTTCACGGGGAATATAGATAAACTGTCAAAGTAACTTAACCAAATATTACTGTAGATTTAGTGTGATGTTGAGCTAATTTTTTAGATAACATGTAAAACCAACGTATTAAGAAACATTTTGAGAAACTACAAAATATATATATTCTGAAAAAGTTTTAAAACATTTATTTATTCTTATATTATTGGATATTCTATAATACTCTAGTTCTATTCTTACATGTTTCTTTATTTCTGTTGTTGTTTGAATTAAGCCCAAAGCTACTGAATGGGCTATCTGTGTTCTGCCCACGACGGGTATTGAAACTTGGTTTTTAGCGTTGTAAGTCCGCAGACATACCGCTGAGCCATTGGAGGCTTTTTTCTTTATAAAGTACTTATTAACCTAAAATAACCTATTCATTTGTTACGAAATTCTTACACAAAGTCTCTTACCTTCGGCTCGTCGATTTCGTTCAGCATTTCGTTTTCTACGACGTTTTGTTCTATCTACGTGTAAAGATATAGATAAATATATACACACACAAGCATTTTAATATTTAAAGTGAAAAAAATCGAAACCTATTTGGTTTCTTTCAGCTCATTCGTATTATATATATATATATAAACAAGTTACTTTTGTATTGACAGTATTCAAATTTCAGTTGTTTATTAAGAGGTCCATGCTTAAAAGCTTAGTAGCCAATCTTATTTTCATATGATCAATCTTTGGCTGTTTTTACATAAGATAAAAAATTGGGTTCATATCATCTTTATTATAAATTAACACATGTTTTACTAACTTTATAGGATCAGTAGCAGAAACATTGTCGCCTTTGTCACCGACATAGTAGTGGCAGCGTTGAAAGATCTACAATATGGCGGAAGTCCTACATCTACTTTTGCCAAGATACAGCTTATTTGAGCTGATCGGAAACTCCGCAGCCTTGAAGGACTGCGTAGGAAGCAGGTATAACAGTAAAATCGACAAGTTCAGGCGAGTTGTGGTTTCGATTTTACACGTTAATATACAAGGAGGCTTACACAACAAGAAGTTTGTACTCTACAGGGTTTGCACGAACATGGTATTGATATCATTTTATAAACAAAACATATCTGAATAGAAACAACGAATTCAGATTAACTGGATGTACTGTTATCTCAAGCCTTAAATCAAAATAGGAGAGGAACCGCGGTATTATACAAAAGTGACATGACCGTAACACATGATGAAACTATTAGAGAAAGTAATAACGAAATTCTAGTTTGCCACTTTAAGCCTGCTAATACAATAGCGTTCACGTTAGCTGTGTTTTCTGCATCCCCTCGGACGGCGTCAGATACGAGTATATTTCAACAATTTCTATGTAGAAATACTACATTTATCTTAAGTGATTTAAACTCAAAGTATACCAACTTTCCATGTAGGAAAACAAACAGGAAGGAGATAATTATAAATAAATTTATAGAAGAAACCGACCTTGTGGTTATAGATGATAACATGCCCACACATACCCATATAGATGACTCAAGACAGACATTCTTGATTTGGTAATACTTACCCCAAACATTTTGCTATATATTTCTAATTTCTGCGAATTAGCTAACATAGGAGGGAATCACGAACAACCAATTCACGTGAATCCCTCCCCTTTTCTGTAACTTTTCACGGACAAATTTGGAAATGTTCAGCACATATCTCAACTTGTCTCCCGTTGAAATAGATTTTATCACACCCAATGAGCACACGATTGATAATTTAGCTTTTCCCATAACTTCTACTAAAATCCGCAACCTCGACTGTATCCCTATGTGAGATAATATAACTTAAATTTAAGTCGCAGAAACTAACTCCCGAGATCCATTCGCACGTAACAGAAAGATTCCAATTTATTATTATGCAAAACTGCCACACTAAAACAATAATTAATGGGAAAATAAGACAATAAAACCATTAATAACACGGCAGCATGATATTAACCGGGAAGATTTCTGCCTATCTAACGATGAAAGCAAAAATACCAAACTATAAAGCCATTAGTGTCTCAACTGATTTTACTAAAGCAGAACTATTTACCCAGTATCTTGCGTCAGCCTTCCAAATCCCAAGCCTCCCATCATTGTTCGATTCCAATTGGTGGATTCGGCAAATAGCCAAATATCGTTTTGCTCTAAGAAAACACACACACACAATAAAACACACCTGTAACAATACAACACGCCCGATTTAATTTGCCAAGTAAAATTAGATATCGACAAGCAAGCCTTGCAAGGCCACGTGGTTAAGGCGCTCGACTCATAATCTTAGTGTCATTGGTTTGAATCCCCGTCACACCAAACATGCTCGCCTTTTCAGCAGTGGGAGCGTTATAATGTGACGGTAAATCATGCTATTCGTTGGGAAAAAGAGTAGCTCAAGAGTTGGTGGTGGCTGATGATGATTAGTTGCCTTCCCTCTAGTCTTACACTGCTAAATTAGGGACGACTAGCGCAGATATGTCTTGTGCAAGTTTACGCGAAGTTCAAAATAAACAAAACACAAATATCGAAAAACCAAAATAACTGCCCATCACTTAAAACAGGTTACCCCCCCTACTGGAAAAGAAGAATTATAATAGTCATTCCGATAACAACTACAGACTTACAAACTCTGATAAATTAGAAGAAAATAAGTCTCCTCAACTTGACTGGAAAACGTATTGAAAAGATAATCGCGAACAGGCTCTTATTTTATATAAAAACCAATAAGAACTTGTTCCACTATCACAAAAGCTGTTGAATGTTTTTTTAACATCAAGAAATACTGCAACTGTCATATGTTTGTGGTTAAATAATTGAAATACAGTTTCTGTTGATCTAACTAGGTGATCATTGGGCTACATTTAGCATAATGAATTGATTTTCAAACTATATGAACTCAAAATCCACACACAGTTATTCAGTGTATTTCAAGCTTTGCTCAATCACATAATCTAATGGTGTAATAGGTAGTGTGTAGCTCTATATCCTAACTAAACACAGGCAATTATATTTCACCGAGTTGTTAAAACAGAAAAAAAGAAACTAATCCAAATACAACTAACCCTACCACACACCGATATAAAATACACTAAATTTATAAAACTACTCGATGTTACCTTCAATCGGTCTTTGCGCTGTAGGAATCACGTTAGCAAAATTTAAAAATCTGTCAACCAAAGTATTACTTTCCCGAAACTTATAGGAGGCATTCACAAAGGATGCTAGGCCTACCATTACAACCACTTATAAAGATTGTATCAGACCACTCATTGAATATTAATGCATTATCACGTGAAACATGTCAAATGACCTCATGCAAAAAGTAGAAACATTACAATACCGAGTAATCCGAATGGCATATCGTTTTTCAAGGTATACTCCCTCAAACTACTTAGATTCAATACGGACATTACTAAAACCTAGTGAAATAATCCAGAATTTATCCAGAATATATTATCAAACAGCCAACACAAGAAACACAAAAACAAAACAATTTTCAACGTCAGCCAAAATACCCACCATATGGCGCACCCATCAGTCTCCTTACAAAATTCGTAGCATATAGTGTACTAACCAAATTTTAGCCGAAAGTATACTAAACATCAACATTCTTAATTTTAATTTCAGGTACATAGCTCGGGTTCTCTCCGGATAGATCGAGTCTGGGGAGTAACAATAGGTTTTAACGGGGTTCCTCCAAACAAATTCTTGACATAGGATATGCAGATCCGAAGTCGCCCTAAAGGACCATAAGACCTGTATTGGTCGAAGATTTTGTGATATTCACGTGCTGGAGCCTGTTGTTGGTCTTTTCTCCGCCGCTTGCCGATGATAGATGATAACAACAATTTGTTTGTGAATGGATGTGTAAATAATGTTCGTATTTATACACACATACGTTTTTTTTCTTAACATGGTTTAACCTAATATCCAATCACGAATAGGGTGAAGCAAAAGTAAATTTCTTGGCGTTCCCTTCCAGTTGAATCTGTCCAGAGCTCCTGCTAGGGGCCAGTTAAAACCTAAACTGAAATATTTGCCAGGTTTCTGCTTCTTCTAGCCGCAATATTATGGTAAAACATAAAATCAAGAGATTCTCAATATTAATAAACGTACGTTGTTTTAACAACTTCAGAAAACGTGGTACATACAGTTGGTTTTAATTTTTCATAATAATTTACATTTCTTACTTTTTAATTGAATAAAAATCACTACTACGAAATGAGATGGAAGCAACTGAAATGTCTGCTCTCATGTTCTGTAAACCAACTATGTCATATGCTACAAATTCTATAAATTAAAATTTCCTTCATAGTTACTTAATAAATATTAGAATTCGTTATTCGTCACAAAGGTATTTTGTAAAATAGCCAGAAAACAATATTAGAAGAAAAATTTTAATTGATTTACATCATATCACGTTATATGGAAATAGGAGAAAACAACAACAGTAACCACAAAAATTAAATAGATTACCCAAATCTCCTCACAACACGAAGTAAGTGCCGAAGCTGGAAGGTTAATACCTTTATTGATATGCTCATGATGATGGGTTATTTCATTTTGAAAATTAACTATTTCTATGTCTTATTATTTTAGTTCTGATTATTAAAAACGAGATAAAAATCTTTAATCAAAAGTTACACTTAAAGTTTTACAAGTAGGTTCTGGGATGTAAACTAAACATACCGTGTGAAAACGATAATTTACTAAAACATAAAACAAATAAGGTAGAGGTAGAATGAAACAACTATTATATTGTAATATCAGGCAACATATCAATTGTTGCCTTCGTAACCAATCAATAATTGTTAAGTCTGTGTATAATGCATATCGGAATGCATTCTTATTATATTGTTTTAAACCTAGAAAATCTAGTTCTCAGGTTATTTAGAAAACGTACTTTATATCTACTAGAATACTTTTTAAATTTCACTTTTAATGTAATCAGTGACGAGTGTGGTCACCCGAAATGATTAAATTTTGAATAAGTTGAGTTGCTTAAATGGTAAAGGTTGTCTTCTATATGTGTGTAAATATTTCTGAAGATCATTCAAATACATTTTAAACAGATGTATCAATTGTTGTAATTGGAAGAAAAATTTGTTTGCCACGTACAATTACTAAAATATTATTATTCCAACAATTTCCTTTATAAGGAGTTTCTTTTCTATATAAAATTTCTTTTTTATCCTTTAAACTTTGGCACCTTTACGATCGAAACATACATGATTTTATTAACCAGATGATATTTCTTAAACTTAGTTATAAAGTTTGTGTTATGCTGTTCCCGTGTTCATTGATCCAAATAGCGCTGTATTTTATCTTACTGATACTTTTGTTGATCTATGAAAAAAATG
This sequence comes from Tachypleus tridentatus, assembly GCF_004210375.1. Taxonomy (NCBI): domain Eukaryota; kingdom Metazoa; phylum Arthropoda; class Merostomata; order Xiphosura; family Limulidae; genus Tachypleus; species Tachypleus tridentatus. The sequence continues at coordinate 20,420,936 of NC_134827.1, forward strand.
TATATCAGATTCCGTGTGTGATTGTTACTAACAGATTATATAATGTAGTGTGGGCCGGTTTCTGTTATTCGAAAACATTTATAATAATTAAGAGAACAAAGCTTTCTTACCTTGATACCTCCTACAAGAGCTAAACAAGTCAGTTTTTACAACAATATGGATTATAATATTGAATGATGGTTTTGAATTAGAGATATGTGAGGTTGTGAATATATAAATATATAAATATATATGAATATATATATTTAAATAATTAAATAATTTCTCCTTCGAGGTTTTGAAGAAAAAAATCCAAAAACATTGTGTCATATGTAGCATATTCCTGACAGAGGCCTGAAAATATCAGAACTTTTGACTTTTTGTGTAAGCTAGGTCATCGAAAAAATTAAGTGTTTTATACAGAAGTCTTGCTTCTAATGAGGTTTTGAGGTTGTTTTATAATACGAGTTTCGATGTAATATCCGATATACATACACGAAATATTTGTAACACAAAAATATAATGAATTTGTAAAACCCAATTTTGATTTTAACGACATAAAGGCATTTTATTAATATAAGTCTCGAAACTGTGTTCTGAATAAAACTGTGAATAAAAACTTCGTTGATATTAAAACCTCAATATTTTTTTCAAATAACCATTGAAGTTTTTAAGAGTCTTTAAACTTAATTAATGCTTAAATGTCTCTAAACATCCAAAATTGATTGACAAAAATCAAACGATATTTCAATAATATTATGACTATTTGCGAAAAAAACAAGTTAGAAAAGGTTGAAATAACTTGTAAAGATATAATTTATATGTACATTGGATAGTTTATTACTGTAGTGTTATAAAACAAAAGGGCGGGTCAAGTTATAATGTTAGTTATACCACATCAAGTAAAGGTTTAATACAAGTGACTGTTCATATAGATGAATAAAACTTTCTAAAATTACCTTAAGTTCGTAAACTGGTTTGTCCCGCACCATGGTAAAAGAACTTTTAATGTTCACTCCAAGATATAACAGGTTCAGAAGAAGATGGGTTATGTCGAACACAGCCCTAGATAACTGTGCATAAATGATCCTTCCAACGTAAATGTACCTGTTGAATGTACTAATAATGAGGTGCACATGTTTAGGTAGCTGCGTTCTTGATCCGTAAAGATAACAGGTGGAACAACGTAATCATCCGAAATGACGAAACTATTTCTCTATCAGTCGTTTGTTTCTTCGTTTTTGATTTTGCGCAAAGCTTCACGGGGGCTATCTGCGCTAGCCGTCCCAAATTTAGCACTGTAATAAAAGAAGGAAGGAAGCTTGTCATAACCACCCACCGCCAACTATTGAGTTACTCTTTTTCCAACGAATAGGGCGGTTGAAAAGGTAAGCATGTTTGGTGTGATGGGATTCGAGGCCACGATCTTCAGTTGATGAGCCCAGTGCCCGAATCAATGGGCCATGCCAAGTCAAAATGAAATCAACAGGCTGAATAATGAAACATGTGCACTCCCTTAATTCTAGCTGAAACAACTTCATCAAAAGAATTCACACTTACTCTTAAAAACAATCGTCGTTAGAATGATTAAGAGTCCCATACTCGAATTATTACGCGACTATTTTTACGAATGTTAACATATTCAGTGTTATTTGACTTAGTTTTATCAGCTAATATATTAACATAATTTTGGTGAGTTTATCAAATAAATATATAGAAATGTTCTGCAACGTTTAAACAGCCGCCATCCAATTTACTGTTTTTTCTTTACTTATTTATGATTAGATACTAGATACTTTTAGCTAGTTATTAAGTTTGTTACACTGGAAAGGAAATATATAGTTTATTAGCGATACTAAACCATTCTTTTAGGTAAACTCAATTCTGCTAAAATAAGCCTTTCGACAAAAATATATCACCGTGTAGTTTTCCAACTGATAATAACAGTTCATTCATTACTTTAGAAGTCTTAGTATATTTATCGGAGAATTCGATTGATCAGTATTTTTCTTTTACTTTTTTTAATGTAAACACTTTGGCAAATAGCAATAGTCTGCATACCAGACAAAATTATTGTTCGAGGTGGAAAAGTCCAAAATATAACCTCCCAACTACGATATATCGTCGCTAATCAGTGCAAGGTTAAATAATTTTGGGCACTATTGTAAAGTTACGTTTACTGCTTTAAGCTGGACGGAGCATAAGATGTATACTAAAATATAAATAGTATATATATAAAAACAGCTTCGCATATTAGTAGCAAGAGATAATTCTCACGAGCCGAGTCACTTGATATTCCTTCAGACGTGTTTAGGGCAAAATAATCTATGACATCTTCTCTTATTTTTCTCTTTTTTATTTCCTACACTTTTCTGCGCCAGCGATACCGAACGTTTCATCGTGATCTCTACCAGCTTACCCCCAATTTGAAATTCTTTTAGACGGAATTAAAGTGATCTATGAGACCTAGGGCGTGGTTAATATATCAGTTTAAATGGCTCGACTTCTTTAAAACTGTAATTTTATTTCAAATCTGTCAAGAGATGATTTGAGCTATCAGTTTATTTTTACTTGAAAACATAACATAAAGTCATATATGTTATGTTGTAACGAAAAAAAAAATCTTTCACAATAGTAACCAAGTAAGCGAACTTCAATTTTACATTTTAGTTCAATACATTTATGTCAACTAAAGTAAAATACCCTTGCACATTGCCCTTTCAACAAAAAATAGCGTGAGAAAGTTGTGATGTTTGTAAAAATGTTATTAAACGTCTATTGTATTGTAGTTTTATTTCAGGATATACACCTACTTCTGAGTTCTGTGGATGCGCATCAGGCGCACATCAGTTAACCAGGGGACATAAAACAACGATAAAAACTGAACGTATCATGTTGTATAAAGTATAAAAGCACAAGATGAGGGTTGTGGGTTCTGCCAAACAGGGGGTGTTTAGAAAATCGTTTGGTTTGGAATTGAGCACAAAGTTACACAATATGCTATTTGTGCTCGAAACACGGTTTATGGCGGTGTGACTCTATAGATAAATCTCTGTGCTTCTAGAAGACTGAACAGACGTTCTCCTTCAACCCCGCCTGTGAATTTCCTTATCTGCGAGGGATTGTTTGTTTCTGAATTTCGCGCAAAGCTTCACGATGGCTATCTGCGTCATCCGTCCCTAATTTAGCAGTGTAAGACTGAGGGAAGGCAGCTAGTCATCACCACTTACCGCCAACTCTTGGGCTACTCTTTTACAAACGACTAGTGGGATAGACCATCATATAATAACGCTCCCACGGCTGAAAGGGCGAGCAGACTTTGTGTGACGGGGATTCGAATTCTGCGACTCTCGGATTACAATTCGAGAACTTGGCCACGTTCATTAAATTTAAAGTAATAATGATTATATTAAAACTTCCATATGTGTCTCGAAATAAACAAGTTGATGATTGTTCAGTAGTAAGGGTTGAACTGTTTGTGACTAAACAGAAGGACAGGAAGTACTAGCTTAAAGACAAAGTTTTGGTTCCACGTCAACAAGACGATTTCGAGTTCAGGTTCAAAAACCTTTTAAAGTTGGTATCCCCATTAATTAATTGCCCATGCTGGGTAATAACTGTAATTGACCTAAAGCCACTATACAGCACGTGAACATGTGATTAAAAAGTTTCAGTAAAATATTTATGTGAACGAAATTGCTTACATAACCATTATGAGTATAGGTATAGAATTACGTGTGTTTTTTTTTTGTGATAAAAACATAACAAATGGCCCGGCATTGCCAGGTAGCTGAGGCAATTTGGGGTACGATTACCCACAGAAGACACAGCAGGTAATTTAGTGTGACTTTCTTTTAAAATAAACAAAGCTGTTAGAAGCTACACATGTAGTAATATATTTAAAGATAACTCGTTAAACACACAAATACCAAACCAGATAAAGTTCACAATGTTTCAAGTGTTGGAGGTTCAGCATGCAGTTGTGTTGAGAACCTTAATGTAAAGGTTGAAACGTTTAAAATTAAAATTCTGCCTGTACAAACACACCTACACACGTCATTCCATTTGGTTATAGCAGGTTTTAAAAGAAGGAATGAAGTTTCACCATCTTCTCTTTACAGCTTAATACGTTAGCACCCACACACAGCAGCATGACTGCGGACTTACTACGCAAAATACGGGTTTCGATACCCGTTATGGGCAGAGCACATATAGATAGCATTTTGTGCTAATAACAAACAACTTCTATCGTTGCAAAGTAATTTCTCTGAACGTAAGTTTTGTCTTATCCCGATAATATATTTAAAAATTATGCGTCTATCTGACAAACTCGGCTGTTTAAAATAAACAGTGGAAGTGACCTCTGCTTGATCTGTCAATCCACCCAAAATTCAAGTGGTTGTATTTAGAAAACCATAATGCACTCAACAGATGAAATCCTTTATGATAAAGAATTCTAGCATTGGGTTTCAGCCAGATTTTGAGGGAAAAAATTACTTTCTTGAAAAGCACATGTAATCATATTCTGTAATGACATTAGAATTAAACCTCACTCTGCCTTAAACTTGTAATACTCTGGAGCCAAGCAGTTCAAGAGAAACTTTACTTTAATTATTCTAAATTTATTCATCGTCTAAGTTCAGACGTATCTTCTTTTGTCTTTTTTTTTTTTATTTATGATCAGTAAATTGAGTATTCTTGAATTTCAACAACAAAGCGCTTGTATGAATTAGGATATATTGAATTTATAATTTATTTATATTTTGTTGTTTTAAAAGAGCTAACATTAAATTAATTGTTAAATCAGAGACGAAAGTTAAATGGTTCAGCAGTAGCTTTGAGGACAAATAATATTAAAACATGAGTTTCGATACCAGTTGTCAGTAGAGCATAGATATCTCATTGATAATTTGTACAGTTAACTGGAGACAAAAAAAGAAAAAAAAAAGATTTACCGTATTTTCCGGTTAATAAGCCGAATCGCCGAATAAGCCGAGGCTAATTTTCAGCTCTGAAAATGAGGGATTTTGCTTATTACCGCCCAATAAGCCGAAGCCATTTTTAAGAAGTGACAAGTTTCTTCAATATGATTTCTTAGTCTCGTTTCAGCGTCAGCATGCATGTTGTGTGTGATCATTGGCGTTCTGTAGTAAAGCAGAACGTGTCGTATTGAGACAGAGATGGAATCAATATTGGCTCCAATATCATTCGTTATTGGCTCCACTCACTGTAATTAGGTAACCAATGAAATTCCAGAAACAACGTTACACTGTAGTCTTAACGTGCTTTGCTGATGGGACAAAATTACCGCCTATGGTAATTTTCAAAATAAAAACATTTCTTAAGAAGAAGAAATTTCTGAAAGGAGTGATCGGCCAATAATATACACAAGGGTCACCTGCGCTATCCGTCCATAATTTACAGCCTGGCATGGCCAGGTGGTTAAAACACTCCACGCGTAATTTGAGGGTTGCGGATTTTAATCTCCGCCATACCAAACATGCTCGTTCTTTCAGCCGTGAAGGCGTTAGAATATGACTATCAATCCCATTATTTGTTTGTAAAATTGTAGCCCAGAAGATGATGATTAGCTGCCTTCCCTCTAGTTTTACATTGCTTAGCTATGGACAACTAGAGCAAGTAGTCCTTGTGTAGCTTTGCACGAAATTCAAAACAAACCAAAATTAAAACCTAATTTACACCTGCAGCAGTTAATATGAAGCAAACAACCCACGAAGTAACTTTGGTAAGTAAGACCTGAAAGTAGGCTTACAGTAATTTGTTATGATAACTACACTTTTATTATAAATGTCTCAAATAAACCACAAAGCATTTGTATATTAGCTGTGACTGTGTGATGTAAGTTGCATTTGGCTTAGACCTAAACGCAGTAATAATGCTTACTGAATATGTTACACATCAAAAGTTCACAGTCAATGTAAAATAGGCATTAACTCTTTAGTTAAAAGAATTAAAATAATTTAAACATTACAGTTGTAATGATACAAATACGTGATACATAAAAATAAAACAAATTTAAAGTTATTTATTTTGAAATGTACTGTAATATTTATTTCATATATTAAATCGAAACATGTATATCATTACTTTGTTTTATTTATTTCATAATACTTTCGTTGAGGTTTCGACTTTCTTTTATCTTATTATTTAAAGCAATAACAGTTGGCTTTATTTAATTGTTTAAGGGTTTTCTTTTTCTAAACTTACAGCAAAATATTTCTTACTGACATTCAATTATTTTGAAAACATTTTTTTAACATTAAACTTTGGTGCGTGTTTATTTATAAGTGAAATGTGTTTGAACTGTATTTTAAGTATATACCCACTGGAAAAAGCTTGAAAAACGGAAGTTGTTTTATCTTCCATCCTATTTCTCTACTGTATCTACAAACAGGAATATTAATATTTCCAAGATTTTGGAAGAAGAGCACAATAAAAAATTGTTCTGAAAAACAAACAGCAAGATACAGCTATCTTAATACTGAGTTCTTAGAACACTGAATACTAAACTAAAAAAAGCACTAATTAGAAATATTGTATATGAGTGTTAAGAGAATTTTGATTTTACCACTTAATATTCTCATGGTTAACCCTTTTACAGTATTATGTGAAGAGCTACTCTATGATTATTAATAATATTGAGCAGTAAATTTCTTTCTCTGAGTTCCTTCAAAATAGTATTTTTCTTGATTGTACATAAGTCGCTTTCAGAGAAAATTTAGAAGTTTTCTAGGGATAATAAAACAACGATATTTCTTAGGTAATATAAGAAAGTGGTGTAACTACTGCATATCTTCAGATGTTTTCACTGACGTAGGATAAGTCTTGGCACTTCTGTGACGTACTCTTCATCATCAGTTGTGTATTAATGTCAGTTCTATTAAACATCAAAACTAAAACAGGATGAGCCATATTAAAACTTTTCTCAAAGGTTTCTGATTATACAAACGTATGAAATCATTGAATGTTTAAAAAACCTAAAATTTATTCCAAATAAGATTCCAGAATTGATAAGATAAATAAATTACGTCACTGATAGCAACAATCTCAAAATATCGCCTAAACCATTTTGTAAGTAATCTCAAGGAAAGAATGAATATGATCGAATGGATCAAATAATTGTTTAGAACATATTTTAAAAACTATACAGAAATATATTAGATACTTCATTCAGCAACGTAAGCAGATTAAATTCAACAAAAAAACGTTTTTCACTTATCTCCCAGAGTTAAGTCATGGATTATTCAAAATAAGTGACCGAAAATTAACTTCCGAAAACTATGACGTTTTATGATTTTCATTTTTTAAAAAAGTTATAATTATTTTTTATAACAAATGAATGTAAGCGTGTGGGTGTTTCTTGTAATAAAGCTGCATTGGGCCATCTGCTGAATTCAGTGAGCATAATCGAACCCCTTGATTTTAGCATTGTAAAACCGTTGACTTACTGTTGTACCAGTTGAATTGTTAATTTAAAAATAATAACTTTCACAACGACTTTTTAATATAAATTTTCCGGATTAAAGTAATTACACAGGCCTCAGAATTTAAACTACATAAACTTTGTCTTGCTTTTGATAAAGGATTAAGCTGAGCAGACAAAATTAATCTATGATACCTTTTTTTCCTTCTTTCTATTAGGTGTATTTTTTCTGAGCCAACAATATCAAGTCTGGAGCGCACATTCGATTTTACTACTCATTAGAATCTCTAAAAGGCTCTCCTCAAATTAAAATTATTTTTTGGTACGATTAGAGTAAATGAATCTATGAGACCTTTGGAGTGGTCAAATACATCAGTCTAAAAGGTTGGAGGTCGTGAATCGATAACTATAATTTGTTCACAAATCGGTCAAAATTTTATGAGCTAAAAAATTTGTATCTTGAAAAGCAAAAAGACTTTGTGCTCTTCTCTGAGCCGTTCATCTGCGGCTAAAATATTAGTCTTTAGTTTCATATAAATGTCTGAGTACAGCATAGAATTTAAGACTAGTTGTTTCCTTAAGAAAAAGTTTATACAGAGAAGAGCATAACTGAAAGACGTTTTCCTGGAGTGCATCTTTTTAAGACGTTTTTCGACGACACTTTTATCTACTAGCGTTGTTTCACTATTTAAAAGCAGCCTGAAAAAGCACATATAATCATTGTTTCTTAAATGTGTATAAAGATTAACTACACCTTAATTAAAGTTATAATAATGAAATAACAAAGAGTTTGAGGTGTGTTTCAGTTCAGTTACTCTGATGTAGTTCTTCATTGTAACATCGGGAAGTATTGGAATTTACATTAAGATCGAGAGCTCGATCCCTATAGGCGGACAGCGCAGATAGCACGATGTTTCTTTGCTATACGAGAAACATACACACACACATACGTACGCTATGAAGTAATCCTCCTGTTTGATTAGGTATATATAAATTTATTCTTACTTTACTATTCGTAATATTGTACTTTCGTTTATGATTATTTCTTAGCCATAAATGTTAATTATATATTAAATACAAATTTTCCGTGTAGTGACAGTATTTGAATTTGATTAAAACTTTACAGAGAACTGGATTTATGAATTTATAATTTTATTAATAAGAAAATGTGGCTAACGTAACTGTTTGGTACAAATACAACTCTTTGTTTGATTTCACTAGCAATATTAGTTTACGAATTAAGAGGAACGTGAAAGACGAATCTGCAGTATAGTGAAATTCCATCATTACTTTTAAGCCTGTTGCCTTTGTTGATTCAATGTCTTTTGATGTTTAAAACTATAATATAAAATGTTTACAATTATATATAAAGCAGCAACCTGAACAGGAGTTTTATACTTGTAATTAGTTGAGGTGATGATAACTGCTTTAGGCAGACTTATCAGGCTAGAAAGGTTTACATGTCTATTTACAGCGATTTCTAAAATAAGGACCAGTATGCAGTGTAGCATGTTGACCTTTGTTATTGTTAACCTCAGAGGGGTTGTTTTAACCAGAATATTCTGATCCAGGCTTGGAGTTAATAACCTTGGGCATTTTCGTGTGACCGTGTGGATAACAAATACGTTTACACCGAAAACACGACTGGTTCACACTTCAGAATATTGCCAAAAGTTAAACAAATCTGGTACTACACATGTATTTGTGTAACTCTAATAATTTTGTAATTCAGAAGGTAAAAAATATATTATAATACATCACATTTGAGATGTGATCCTACTTCTCTGCTGCAGACTTAGGTAAATTCGTTATCGTTAACAGAGGTATAATTTGTATAATGAGGTAATATCAAGAGAACTGTTATTTATGTAGCACGTGGTTATATATTTGTTTAGGCTGTAAAAAATTACAAATATATCTATGATTATAAATCCATTCAATCTGTTTCTAGTAAATATGGGTGAATGTTAGTATGTCATAAGCTTTGCAATAAAATCCTTTACCAATAATACACAAACCATTAGGTGTTTAATAATGAATCAGTATCTGATAGTACTTGTGTTGGTCCATTATTTTGCAAATATCTGTTTTCGTCTCCGCAGAAAAACAATCCCACATCATCCCACTGTCCCCTCCCACCGCATGCTTCATGATAAGTGCTATGCCTACAGGTAAGTATCTTCCATATTTTTTTTTCCGCCAGACGTAAACCTATCCTTTAAACCAAATATTTCAAACTTGGAGACCGAAGTAAAGTCTTTTGTTTTTTTCTAAACTGTTACACAGCCAAATATTCCATCTTCATTAATAATTCTTAACACTATAGATGTGGTCAATTTTATATTATTTGGTACATGGTTGCCCATCTTATGGTTGAGATCAGTGGCAGAACTGTATTTTTAACTATATGTTTTATTACAGTTTGGAATTTTAATTACATATTATTATTTAATTATATCATATATTTATTGTTTGTTTTTAAATTCCGCGTAAAGGTACTCGAGGGCAATCTGTGCTAGCCATCTTTAATTTAGCCGTGTAAGACTAGAGGGAAGGCAGCTAGTCATCATCACCCACCGCCAACTCTTTCACTAACAAATAGTGGGATTGACCGTCAATTATAACGCCCCCACTGGTGAATAAACGAGCATGTTTGAAGCGACGGGAATACGAATCCGCGACCCTCAGATTACGAGTCGAACGCCTTACCCCATCTGGCCATGTTGGGACCGTTATTAGTTTATATATGAGAAAAAACACTCATTTGTTAGAGCTCTGATTTTATGTAAAACTGCCCAAGATAATTCAAGTATTTTGACCCGAAATTACAATGTCATTGCAATAAAGGAACTGTCAACTTATGCAAGATAAAAATTGAAGCTATAATTGAGTCAACAATGTATCAAAAAAAAAACTATAGAGTTAGGATTTAAGTAATTGTTAAATTGTTGGTGAGTTGTTAGAAAAGTAGATGCAACTCGGGATAACACAAGGAACGACCACAATGAATCATAATAGGTATAAAGTTTGTCTTTAAAGCTTGCAATCATTCCTTAGATTTTGTTACAAGTGGTGTGATACTGGTGACAGGTAGTTAAACCTTTTACAGGTTTTGTGGACTACAGTACTAGGTATATCAAATAATACGAAATACTCTGTATTATGTATTTCCTTTTCGCTTTTGGTATAGCTTTATTACAAAATATAACTGCGTAAATATTATAAAAAATAATTTGAATCGCACTAATGACGATATAAGTTTTTCTTATAGCAAAGCCACATGGGGTGGGGTTATCTGCGTAGCTCACCACGGAGAATTGAACCGCTGATTTTAGCGTTGTAAATCCGGAAACATACCGCTGTACTAGAGGGAGTCTAATGAAGATAAGTCTTGTTTGTGAACAACGTTTCAAATCATGGAAGATGTCGAAACTAATAAACGCTTGTAGTGACATTTATTCAAATGTTACAAGTGAAAAGACGATCACAGTTCTTGTTACAAAAGTTAAAAAAGGATGATAACAGTTTATTTTGTTATACTTTCGAGAGTCAGCCGATGTTACGATTATTATTATTTTTAGGTTTAAATCTTTTAAATAATGGTCTCACTTTACCAAGAACAATATTCTGGTCGTACTTTGCACTGATAGGATTATTGTTAAAAATTTTATATCTTTTAATTACGTTCATGTCGAAGGGGAGGTCGTAGGTTGAAGGTGACGTAAATGTAATCTGATCACCGACAGAAATATTATGATCAAGGCCTTGCTTTAGGACTATTATTAAATATGTGGTATATGAAATTTAGCGCCAAACATAATTTTTGAACAATCAGTAAAATATATGAAAAACATAATGTAGCGCAGGGATTGTTTGTTTTGAACGTCGCAGAAAGGTATGCTAGGATTATCTTCGTAATTTATAACACATCCCACGACCAGAGTCACACCAAGACGGTAGCCCTTTCAGCCGTGGAGATGTTATAATGTGACGATCAGTCCCACTATTCATTGGTAAAATAGTAGTCTAAGAGTTAGCGGTGGGTGTTGATGACCAGCTGCTTTTCTTTTTGTCTTACACTGCTAAATTAGGGACAGCTGTCGCAGATTGCCCTCGAGTAGCTTAGCGCGGAATTCTAAAGAAATCAAACCAAACCTCCCACGACTGGATGGGTGAGCATATTCTGTGAAAAGAATTTGAATCCGCGACGCTTATTTTCCAATTCAATCTAGGCTTTTACCACTGCGAGATCTGGGAGATTCATTGTTTTGGAGTTGTTACCCACTTCATTACAGAATGTTTAACAGACAGCTTTTATATTGATCAGAAGATATAGGGTGTTACACAGTCTTATATCTCCTAAATACTAGAGTTAATCAAAGTTTGCATCTGTTTGTATTTGTTTTATATTCATCCATTTTCTTTCCTTTTCATAGTAAGTACACAAGGTACATTATATGCTTCTAATGTAATGATTTGTGGCTACTTATGTAATTTTTTAACTTTTTACTTATTTCTATAACAGAAAGACCTGGTCTATTCAGTTTTACCACGTGCCGAAAACTTCTTGAGAGCAATAAAAGGAAACAGGAAGCCCAAGTGTTTCATAAAACATTGTGATGACTGGAGAATTTTGTTGGCAATGGCTTAGTTTATTGTTGATGGTTTTTTCTTTCTCTTTACGAAAAAGAACATTGAGCTTAAATTATATATTTTAACGAAACAATAGCGAAGCCATTACCATAGATAATTAACTGACTAGTTTTATTTAATAGAACGACAATCTAATTTTTAAACACGATATCATGAGAAAATTAGGAAAATGAGAATTGTGTTATACAGTTATTTTTTTAAAGCTCATCTCTCCATGGAACAATTGTGAATAATGTAAATATTTGTATAATATTATACATGTGGTGTGAATTTCTACAGACTCTTTCTCTAATCTATCTAGATATACATATAAAAGCGCAAGTGACTTTTTCTGTGGGTCTGTTTCTTATCCATCCACGGCTACATTGGAAAAGTTACAAACACAGACTCAAGTCACAGATAGAACTTTGTACGGGAAGTAACGTGTGTTATATGGATATTGCCTCAGAACCAGCAACTTGAGCCGAAAGTGACCAATATAGTAATATGTAATCTTTCTCAGAGAGCTTGTATTTACGTTTTTTTTCTCTGTGAGGATTTATTATGGGTGATAACAATTTGAAAACTTCGTGTAGCTTTTATTTGTACTCCTTCTATCCCCCTCAATTATCCTCCTATCACTGATGAGTCAACGATATATTATGTTACGTAAGTTACTATCACGATTTCAAATAGCTGGAAATTTTAATTTTAATTCAGAAGTTAGTTGAATGTCATTATGTATCAAATTTATAATATTTACGGACAAAATTGATACACACAATTTTATTTCTTTACACAAATATATTTTAATATACAAACAACAGCACAATTTATAAGAACTGTTATTCTAAATAATGATTTATGTTCAAAAAGTTTACAAAGTTGTAAACAGTACGGAGTCTTATATCTGGTCTGGAACTCAATCTTTTATTTACGGATCACTGAGAGAGAATTAATTCTGTATCCATACACAGGTAAAATATAATCAACTGGAAAACTAGGTAGCTGCTTCAATAAGCATAAGTACTTTTGTCAGTGATAATAATATCTAGTAAACTCGTTGACAAACTAAAGTTCGAAGTCAATTCCATGAAGTTAAATGGTTTGTTACGTTCGAAACCAATAAACGTTCTTGGTCAAATAATTGTAGTTTTGGGCTTGGCATGGCCAAGCGCGTAAGGCGTGCGACTCCTAATTCGAGGGTCGCGGGTTCGCGGCCGCGTAGCGCTAAACTTGCTCGCTTTCCCAACCGTGGGCGCGTATAATGTGATGGTCAATCCCACTATTCGTTGGTAAAAGAGTATCCTAAGAGTTGGCGATGGGTGGTGATGACTAGCTGCCTTCCCTTTAGTCTTACATCGCTAAATTAGGGACGGCTAGCACAGATAGCCCTCAAGTAGCTTTGTGCGAAATTCCTAAACAAAAACTGTAGTTTTTTGATTAATAAGCGTTTATCACAATGATATTTTCCAAGGTAATAGTATACCAAATAAAGCAACCAAACAATATGAAACTGTCTACATGCATTTCATTAGTTACCTTTTATAAGCTTGAGAGGGTTTTTTCTTTAAATTTTACCATTATTTTATATGCACACATCGTATATTGTTGATTCTTATGAAGAGAATAGGCAAGGCTTTCGTATTACACATTTAACAATATAAGTTACATACTTATAAATAAGTATATTAAACTGAAACAAACTCAGAAATTAAAATAAATATATAATGTTAAATCCGTTACACATACTTGACGTGACAGCAGAATGAGGTAGGAAATTTTATTTTAGAAATTTGAAAACTCATTGGAAACACATTGCGATATGTCTTAAAATTCTTTCAGCAGCCTTAACTTTTTGTCACACGCAATTATTTAGTTAGGTAAAGAAATGACTTTTGCAAAATATCTTGAGTAATAATGTTAATTTAATCAAAACCACTAAGGATATTTAAAGCCAATTTCACCTAGTCGTGATAAATTGGTCAAAAATTTTCAAGATACTCTCGAGAACATCGTCTAAAGACTCTTTCTGTATACAGATAGATAAGGGTCGAACTTAACCACTGTGTGAAATTTCTACTAAATTAATTTGAAGTCAACAGTTTTACATTAAACAAGCCTTTACTGTTGTCAAAAGCTTGTCCATATTTGACTGTTTTATTATAGTGCTGCCATCTATGTTACAATCTTGTCATTATGCTCATTATTCAACATAATAAAGTCTTGTTCTTGTTACCTGACTTTATTTTTCGTATTTTGTCTTTGTTTATTAATAGGAATAGAAATAAAACAAAATATTAATGTACAGTTTATGGTAAATTTTATTTAGTCCAATTTAACGTTTCTTCTTTTCAGTTTCTATACCTATAACTGGATCTATCACTTTCACAGTTCATTTAATTCTTTGTGACTTTTAATAAGAAATGTATCAAGTAATAATTATAACTCAACTAACCGTGGACTCCCACATTGGACAACCTTAGCTCTCAGTAGACAAATTTTTATTTTAATAGAATATGTCGATTCGAGAACGAATATATATATTTCATTGTTATTTCACTAAGTGCAGTGCATTTGGCTCAATTTAAAACGCAATTATATTAATATATGTATCTTTTAGGATAAACTTTGAATGATAATATAGCCTGTCAAGTGGGTAACATAACTAGTTTCTTCAGTAACCTGATACTTTTACTGCACGGTTCAGATCTTCATGAATCATGAAATACATTTATACAAATAGCAAAATATCAAATGTTGTTTATTATAAACTTTATTTATGTAGTTTGCTGTAATTTGTGTACATACTCTTGACACAGTAAATATGTTTTGTTGTATCATGTTCCCTACGTTTTTTACTTAATATTATTATGCGTGAAGTAACAACAGTTATCCATGTTATGTGTTTTCATTATTAGTCACCAGTTAATTACAAGATAGAGTGTCTTCTTTATTTCACGTAATTAAATTCTTCCCCCAATAATCATTAGAATTACAATTAAGCCCGAAATAAAGCGTACGCTCGAAATATTTAAATGAAAACGTTTTTGTTCTTTAAGGTGTATGTTTATATCTCGTTTGGTAGGCAGAATATTTGTGATGCGTATACTTGAATTGGAAGGAACTGCCTGTTGAACAAAATATATGTAGAAGATGTGATATTCTAAAATTATGTTTTTTCTACTTTAGGCAGTTGTCGCCCATTCCAGTGTACTCATCAACGTGATTTTACTCAAAATTCAACATATAGAAAGTAAACTCTTCAAAAGAAGAAACGCAAAAGGGATATTATTTTATTTTAAAAGCTCAGAGTATGTGATGTTACACGTGTTAAGGCACTGATTGTCAGACCAAAATGACAATAAAAGTTGTGCACTTTGAAAACGGAGGAAAACATGGGATTTTTTGCCAAAAAGCATGCGTGTCCAAAAAATTTGTATGAGAGATCTGCATGTTGTGCATGTGCAACATGTGCAAAATCCCTATAAAAGTGACGGGTTCTCGGTTTCTATAGCTCAGTGTTAAGCCACCGACACGCAATATAGTTACGCCAAGACTGACTGAAGCACAACGCAACAACGCCACTGGTCGCTTGGAAGCAGGCGAATCTCGATCAGATGTTGCCAGAGCTGTGAATGTCCACCCAAGCACAATCACAAGGCTATGGAATCGTCACCAACAACATGGATCAACTCGTGACTGCCCACAATATGGCAGACCTCGTGTGACCACGCCCTAACAAGATCGCTACATCCGGTTACGTCACCTTCGGGATAGGACCACCACTGCGACGTCTACTGCTTCAACCATACCAGGGCTGCGTAGGATTTCCGATCAGACCGTACGCAACCGTCTACGAGATGCAGGAATCCGACCTCGATGTCCAGTCAAAGGCGTCATCCTCACTCAGCAACATCGTCAAGCACGGCTGCAGTGGACTCGGGCATATCGGGTATGGCCTCATTGACGATGGAGGCATGTTTGGTTCAGCGATGAATCACGTTTTATGCTTCGTTGGCAGGATGGAAGGACCCGTGTTTACCGTCGCCGAGGTGAACGTTTTGCAGCAAACTGTGTGCAGGATGTTGACAGATATGGTGGTGGCAGCGTCATGATGTGGGCTGCCATCGCCTACAATGCCAGAACAGACTTTTTGCATATTCGAGGGAATCTTACGGCTCAACGATGCGTCGACGAGATTCTTAGATCATGGTGAACGTCAACGACGTTTTTTAACATGACAACGCCCGTCCTCACAAAGCCCGACTCACCACTGTCTTCTTGAGACACCATAACATCAACGTTCTTCCCTAGCCCTCCAGATCACCAGATTTAAACCCCATCAAACATCTTTGGGACGAGGTGGATCGACGTCTGCGACGGCGACAACCTCAACCGCAGACTCTACCTCAGCTTGCAGCAGCTTTGCAGGCTGAGTGGACAGCCATTCCATAGGATGTGATTCGTCATCTCATCGCTTCCATGGGCAGGAGATGCCAAGCAGTTATTAATGCTCACGGGTGGCATACTCGTTATTGACGTTGAATGACGTTAAACTTCACCTCATGAGCGTGGACTTCGCCTTTGCAGACTTTGGATGTTCAGCAGTGAATGTGCAAAGTTTCACACATGTCATACAGAACTACCCGGAACAAACTTATTAACAATATGTTTCATATTTTGCCTTTTGCGTTTCTTTTTTTTTTTAAGAGCATATATTGAAGTTTCACCAATGGTTAGTCTTGTCTAGTCTCTCTGGTGTTTGGGTATATTCATGTGTATACCCGGTAGGGTCAGGTACACTCGACCTCTTCCTCCTTCCATAACTTTGTTGGAGTGGCCAGATTAATATATATTTCGATTTAAATACAGAATGGCTTGAGTGATATCATAAATTTAGTCTGGTCCTTTTCACGGCAATGTCCATTTATATTGTTCTTGATTTATTATTATTATTATTATTATTGTTTAATAAGTCTAGAACGTATGAGGCCTGTTTTATTTTATCTATATTTTAATACTACTATTATTATTTTAAATGATTTTGTCTTAAAGATCTATTGTATAGATTTAACGGGGAAAGGTGTTTAGGTCTCTCTTCATCATATATGCAACACCTGTCTAGTTCGCATAATAACTCCTTTTTTCGCCATTTTTTATCAAAATATTTTATTGTACTCTGAAGAAGCCTATCTGGTATTATTTGATGAACTTTGATGAAGTGGTTTTAGGTACTCTGTATGCTGATGTAATTATTGTATTCTGTAATGTTTGGAGTTTGGTTTGAATTTGATTTACACTTACATTGATCCATGCAGGAGCTGCATAGTCTGTTACAGGCCTAATGTATGACTTGTATATTTTAATGATGTTTTCCGGTGTTGTTCTGTAGGTTTTACCAGTTAGACTCTAGCATAACTTATTCTTCGTCAAATATTACTTTTTATGTTACTTACATGTTTTATCCATGTAAGTTTCGAATCATATGTTAATCCTAAAAATTTTGCAAATGGAGCAGTCTGAAGGCGTTTTCCATTTATATAGATTTGGGGTTGAACTTTTTTGATATTTCGTTGATTTTGAAAATATTACTAGTACTTCGCTGTATTTATTTTGATTCTGTATTTTTCACAATATTCACATAATGTATTTAATTGTGGTTGTAAGTTGGCGGCTGCTATTTCTGGTGTAGGGGCACTTTCCCAAATTACTACATCATCAGCGAACCGAGACGTGTATCCATGGTTTGGATCTTTTAGTGGCATATTACTTACATACTTGATGAAGAGAATAGGGCTAACCACCCCTCCTTGAGGGACTCCAGCTTTTGGAGTGAAGAACTCCGAGAAAGTTCCCTCTGCGTTTACTCTACATTTTCTACTTTTCCAAAAAGGTTTGATACCCAGCGAATAATTCCTCGGGGTAGACCCATTTCATGCATACGGAACCGAAGACCATTGTGCCATACAGTGTCGAATGCTTTCTCGATATCGCGGAAGCAGGCAACAGTGCATTCTTTATTATTAAAGCTGTTTATTATTGTTTCAGTTAGCCTAATTAAGTGATCTGTTGTTTGCCTAAATTTTCTAAATCCGTTTTGTTCTTCTGGTAATTTTGCATTATTCTCCGAATATGTGGACAGTCTATTGCTTATTATTCTTTCGAGAATTTTGCCTACACAGCTGGTCAGGCTGATCGGTCGATAATTAATATAATTGTTTGGTTTATTGGCTAGTTTTCCATCTTTGTGGAACATTAAAATATTTGCTTGCTTCCAAGAAACTGGGATGTATCCAGATTATAGAGATAAATTAAATATTGCTAATAGGTGGTCAAATAATTTTGGAGTGCCTTTTTTGAGAAGTATTGCTTGTATTCCATCATTTCCTGGTGCTTTGTTTTTTGTATTTTTGATTGCTTGTTCAAGTTCATTTAGTTTGATTATTTTGGTGAGTAGTTGGGTATTGTAGTCATATGTTTTGTTTGTGTTGCTGTTTTTGATGTTGACTATAAAGTGTTGTTTATATAATTCTATGTTATTTGTTACGTGGTTGTTTATTTTATTGTAGTAGTAGTTGTTCATGTCGGTATCGTTGTGTGTTTAAATGTGTTTTGCAGATGATGTTTGAAGGTTTCTACTTTTTCTTTGTTGGTATGTGCTAAGGTGTTGTTATATTCCAGTGTTGGATATTTTCTTGTGGCGGGTTCATTTGTGAATCTTTTCAAGTGTAGCCAGAACTTTCTGGGGTCAGTTTGTTTATTTAGTTGAAAGCAGAAGTTGTCCCATTTTTCTTGTTTTAGTTTCAGAGATTTATTTGTTTGTTTTGAATTTCGCGCAAAGCTACACAAGGGTCATCCGCGCTATCCGTCCCTAATTTCATTTCCCGGCGTGGTCACGTGGTTAATGCACTCGACTTGTAATCTCAGGTGTGCGGGTTCTAATACCCGTCATACCAAACATGCTCGCCCGTTGAACCGTGGGGGCGTTATAATATGACAGTCAATCCCATTATTTGTTTCTAAGATAGTAGCCCAATAGTTGGCGGTGGGTGATGATGATTAGTTGTCTTCCGTCTAGTCTTACATTGCATAATTATGGACGGTTAGCGCAAACAGCCCTTGCGAAATTCAAAACAAACCAACAATCAAATCTGAGTTATTTGTGTAAGAGTAGAGGGACGGCAGCTAGTCATCACTACCCACTCATTGTCATCTCTTATGATACTCTTTTACCAAAAAATGATGGGAATGACCGTCAATTTAAAGTGATCTTTATTCAGTAGAAGATAGTTACAAAGTAATTATTGAGTCTTGTTTCACTGTTTTGTCTATTAACAACATATAAAATCATGGAAGGTGTCCAAACTAACACACACGTATAGAGACATTTCTTCAAATGTTGTACGTGAAGAGACGGCCACAGTACGATTTTTCTTTCAAGAGTCCATGTGGAAGGAAGTATAAATTATAAAAGAATAAAAATTGTTTTTTGTTTTGTTTTGATTTTTTACTTTAGAGATATTGGAATAATAATTATTATTACTTTTAGGTTTAACTCTTTTAAATAACGGTCTCACTTTATCAAGAAAAATATTCTGGTTGTAAGTTGGACTGATAGGAAAGGATTTGAAAAATTTATATGTTTTAATTACATTGATGCCGAATGAGAGGCCATTGGTTGAAGGTGACGACAGTTTCAGCTGATCATCTTGAGAAAAATTATGTTCAAAGCCTTGTTCTCTCCATTTCATAAGTCCTCTTTCTTCGTCTGTTCCTAAAATTAATACATTCATATTATTATTTAGCAGTTTTGAGAGTAATTTAAACGTGTTATTATTTTCATTGATCTCTTTGATGACGTGTTTATTCATTTATATCTAATGTTATAGTTATTGTTAAAATACTTAATATTTTCTCATGTTTCTTATGTGTAGGTTGAGAGTATTATAGATTGGTCGTTGTATAGGTTTCACACTTGGTAGCAAAAAATAAACGAAGCAGACTTTCTTTGATTCTACACCTGTGCATAATACGTAAATGATGCAACATATGAAAAACAGAAATATGAAGGAAAATAAGTTTCTTATATGAAAGACGTTAAGTTTAATTTTGTTTGTTCTTATGTACAAAGTTGTACGCTATGTCTA
The DNA here is from genome assembly GCF_004210375.1 of Tachypleus tridentatus. Taxonomy (NCBI): domain Eukaryota; kingdom Metazoa; phylum Arthropoda; class Merostomata; order Xiphosura; family Limulidae; genus Tachypleus; species Tachypleus tridentatus. The sequence goes on from NC_134827.1 coordinate 20,441,141, forward strand.
GTACACATGTTAAAACCTGAGTTTTAGCTCTGTAAACTATCTGACTTAGGATTGAGTCTCTGGAACTTTTAGATTTTACTTAAGGCAGCATAAGATGAATATTGTGTGAACCGAAGATGAACAGACGTTGTTGTTTTGTTTTGAATTAAGCACAAAGCTACTCGAGGGCTATCTGAGCTAGCCGTCCCTAATTTATCATTGTAATACTAGAGGGAAGGCAGCTAGTCATCACCACCCGCCGCCAACCCGTAGACCAAGAGGCTACTCTTTCACCAACGAATAGTGGGATTGTCCGTCACATTATAATACCCCCACGGCTGAAAGATCGAACATTTTTGGTGCGACCGTGATTCGATTCCGCGACCCTCAGATTACGAATCGAACGCTTTAACTCACCTAGCCATGCCGGGCAGTCAACTTAAAGAAAGAATCAGTTTTAACTTATCGTTTTATTTCAGTGATCTTCTTGTGATGTTCACATTTGTATTATACCAGTGAGGACATCATCTTTATTCTGGACCTTTAATACAGGTAAGGTAAAACTGTATACATTCATTCAGTTCTGACATGTATTTTACTTCAAAGTATTCCTGTCATTTGGTCTGGCTAAAAAAATTAATATTTTTGTTGATGTCTTCTCAAGGTCTTCAAGACTGTAGGAAGTTGTTTCATGTTTTTCGTCGTCAAAACATATATTTACATAAAGTCCCTCAGTGGCTTATACATAAATCTGAGACGCATAAAATTCTTGATTTGATACCAATAACATTCACAGCATTAGTGGCTCATTGCGTACCTTAGTGATTAACAATAGCTAGAGAAACAAACATAATATATTTATGTGAATATATAGCTGTTTGTTCTTTATAAATTGTAGAAATCTGGAAATGTTTCCGAGACGTTTTGTGTTTGTAGCCATTCTGGTCTTTATTACTGTAATATTAAAAGGCATTTAATATACCCCCTAGTTTATCTAATTTGTTTATTTTGTTTATTTGGAATTAAGCACAAAACTATATCACGGGTATCGAAACCCGGTTTATAACAGTGTGAGTCCGCAGACATACCACTTTGTCACCAGGGGTCTGTTGAAAGAGTAATGATAATTTGAACATCTAGAGACGATACAGGAAATTCCTTCTGCAAATATTCCACGATTTATAAAGCTAGGTGAATGAGTAGGTGCACATGCTAGTCGTGCGCATGCGTGGTAATCTCCTAATAAGTCCGATACAGATCCTGCAAACATTCCCAAAGCAGCAACGCTACTGACTGTTGGTAAATCTCACTGTCCTGAAAGACCAAAATCAAGATGTAATTGTCTAACCTTTTTTTTAAACGTGACATTTTTTAAAATACGCATCAACAGATTTAACAAAACACATGTAAAATAGAACATAAAACTCTTCTATAGCTTTTACACTCTTACTTTGTATTAGTAAATTTTTTATTTTAAATCAATATCTGTTTAAAAGTGATTTAAACTAATTTGTTTCATTTTAACTGAACGGATAACAAGGTTGTATATTAAAAGAACTAATTAACAGATAATTTCATAAATTCCACTCATAAATAAAAAATCTGAAGTTTAATGAATATATTTATAACTACTATTCTAGATAAGGAAACCTAAGCCAGGTACTGGAGTACTTCGTCTGTACAGGAAGATCAGTTCTGGCCGAGTTGGTTGATCTCAAAGCACCCGCAGCAGTTAGTATGTAGCAAGTAACCCACATAGTAACTATGGTAAGTAACAACTGTAAGAAGCCTTGGAGTTCTTTGTTATGCAACATTAAAATCAATTTTCTAACTATTATACATTTGTTATTTTTCATTTTTATTATTAATGTAATAATGCTTACTGAATATGTTACAAACCATAAAAGTTAACAGTTAGTTTGAGGTAGACATTAATTCTTTAGTTAATTAGTAAAAGTAATTTAAAAATTACATTTGTAATAATACAAATTTAAATTTAATTATTTTGACATACAGTGTAATATTTACTTCGTATATTAAATAGAAGTATGTGTATCATTACTTGGTAGTACTTGTTTCATAATACTTTTGTTGAAGTTTCCATTTTGTTTTATCTCATTAGTTACTAAAGTAACAGTTACCCGAATTTAAATTCATTTTAAAGGTTTTTTTTTCTAATCCTACAGCAAAACATTTCTCACTAATACTTAATTATTTGAATAACGTTTTTTTTAACATTAAACTTTGGTGTGTATTTATTTACACGTGAAATGTATTTGAACTATGTTTTAAATCTGTACTCACTGGAAAAAGCTTAAATAACGGAATTAGTTTGATCTTCCATCCTCTTTCTCTACTGTAGCTACAACCAGGAATATTAACATTTTCAAGGTATTGGGAAAATAGCACAAGAAGGAAAATTGTTGTGAAAAACAAACAACAAGAAACAGCTATCTTAATGTTGTGTTGTTAAAACACTGAACACTAAACTGCAAAAACTACTTGTTACAAGGATTTTATATGAGTGTTAAAGGGTGATAATTAACAGAAATTTGATTTTGCCATTTAATATTCTAAAGGTTTATCCTTTTACAGTGTTACGTGAAGGGCTACTGTATGATTAGTTATAATATTGGGCAGTAAATTTCTTTCGCTGTATTTCCTCAAAATAGTATTTTACTTGATTGTACATGAGTCGCTTTCAGAGAAAATTTTGTAGTTTTCTAGTGATGATAGAACAACGATATTTCTTAGATAGTATAAGAAAGTCGTGTAACTACTGCATATCTTGGTACTTATCTTATGTACTCTACATCATCAGTTGTGTATTAATGTCTGTTCTATTAAACATCAAAATTAAAACAGGATGAACCATATTAATACTTTTCTCAAACGTTTCTGTTTATACAAACAAATCAAATCATTGAATGTCGAAGAAGTATGAAATTTATTCCAAATAAGTTTCCACAATTAATAAGATAAATAAATTACATTATTGACAGCAACAATCTCATAAATATCACGTAAACCATTTTGTAAGTGATTTGAAGGGAACAATGAATATAATCGCATGGGTCAAATAATTGTTGTAGATTTTAAAACAGTAATAAAAGTATATTAGATACTTCATTCAGAAACGTAAGCAGATTAAATTAAACAAAAAGACGTTTTTCACTTTTCTCCCAGAATTAAGTCATGGATTATTTATTTAAAATAAGTGACCGAAAATTAACTTCCAAAAACTATGACTTTTTATGGTTTTCATTTTCTGAAAGAAAGATATAAATATTTTTATAACAAATGAATGTAAGCGTGCGGGTGTTTCTTGTAACAAAGCTACATTGGGCAATCTGCTGAATGTTAATTTAAAAACAATAACTTCCACAACGACTTTTTAATATCAATTATCCGGAATAAAGTAATTCACAGGCCTCGGAATTTAAACTTCATAAAATTTGTCTTGCTTTTATAAAAGGACTAAGCTACGCAGGTTTCGAATATAATATTCAATCTTATTTTATAACACATGGACTTCTTACACATCAGGAAGAAAACATCTTAAAATTATACGTTGTTGTTTATCGAATATGCATCATAATTTATAGTGATTCTTGTGAGTGTGGAAATCTACACGTTGGGGTTTGGAAACAATCTTCTTTTTTTTCCTTTTTTATCTTTGGCGTTTGGAATATTTCCTTTCAATGATCAGCGATTATTCTGATATTACGCCTTTACTGATGTTTTTCGATCTTGGTTTCAGGTTGACTCTGTTTGAATATTGCTTCTTTATGTAGGGCTGATATCGTGCTCAGCTGTCCCATTTACACAAAACAAACAAGTAAATCTAATTTAAACGGTTTGTTAGCTTAACAACATGCAAATGACTATATAATATTCCCAATGTTGCCAACCATGTTTATTGTATTTGACCTGATTAAGAAATTTGACATTTTCGAACGTTTCCTTGAGATGTACCGATTTAGCAATAAAAACAGAAGCATATATGTTAACAATTTTGAAGGAGAATATCTTTTGGACTTATTTTGGCGGAATTAAAAAAACAGTCGTCACTCACGTAGCTCACAGACTGCAGCTCCCAGCATTGACATTAATTCAGCAATATCGTTACAGTGACAAGTGAAATTTCTTGCAAAAACTATGGTATAAACTCTTTCTCAAACTTCTGTACCTGTAAAAGTATGTACCAGTAAAAAGGAAGTTCTTTTCCAGGAGTTTGGAATCCAGAATTTCTTAAGACTCAAATTTCTTACCAAATCATTAATCTCACCAGATAATTCATGTTGAAAAAAATTCCTATCATAATTTCTATTAACGTTGGATTCTGAATCAGATGCAACTATGTGAAAAGTCTTTGATATAGTAGGTAGAAGTACATCATGTTCATGTTGGTTAGTAGCAGACTATAGTTTGGATAAAAAATTTCCTTTTTATTTAGAGTATTGTGGCCTTGCACGATACATGTTCAAAATGGCGTCAGTACCAAGGTTTTTAGGCTCATACTTGACCACTAGAATTTTAAAAGGCAAATAATTCCTCTTACCTTTAGTCCATTCTCTTAACTCTTCAACACCAATTGTGAAATTATTTTTGCCGAGCCCATTATTTGTCTTGTAACCAAGTATTATTATAAAATATGCGTAAAATCCAGCTTTGACGAATTATGCAATTTTTTCTTTGTTTCTTTGCTACATAATTACCACAAATATCTTTGGACATTTACACAACCTCTTGTTTCCGGTGAGAGAGAAAAGTAATATTCAAATTTGTAAAAAACAATGTATAAGTGCACGAACAATTAAATAATATACAAAAAAAAATGGTTTCTCATGCTGCCTGTTATGTAATATATACTATACTATACTAGCGTCGTGTTTATCACGGGTTGTAGAATAATCCATAAGACTCTCACGTCGAAATTGGTATAAAGAAGTTTATAGCCAGCATTTTTTACTGTTTTAAGCACAACAAAATGTATCCCGAATTAAACGGAAATGATTCATATGACGTACATATGACTTTTTCTGAAAATATTGTACGTGGCAGAGAAAAATGGAAATTTTCGTATTCAGCATACGTGAATTTCTGTATTCGTTTGAAAACGGCAAAACATCTAAGGCCGAGCTACTTATTACAAATTAAGGAACAAATTAGCTTCCAAAAAGAACGACTCTTTTATACTTATTTCCAAAATAAGCTCATTATTTATTTATTTAACTTTAATGTTAAAACACTTCATGTTTCATTTATTAATTAATTCGTAGATAAATAACAACACATCAAATAAAATAAAAACACGTAAACTATCAAAAAGCAAAAAGTCTATTATAGAATAAGACTTACATAACTGCTATTCCCCAGTATTATTCCTAAAACGCCTGAAAGTCCAACAACCATTTGAAAGATATGTGCCACAATGATAGCGCCTAATATCTAGTGAAATATATCAGGAGCTACAATATAAACAACTTACAGGGAAATTATACAAAAGTCAGTTTTGTGTACACAAAACTAGGGACAGCTACCGTAGATAGCTCTCGTGTCGCTTTGCGCGAAATTGGAAACAAACCAAACAAAACTGGCTGTAATAAATCAGGGACGTTGTCAGCAGATGCGCCACAGGGTTAAAACAAATTTAATAAAACCAGATTTTAGCCTAACACTTTTAGTTACCTAAAATAACTGTATTTCTATATAAACCATTGTCCGTGTTTCTCTTATTTAGGTATTTGAACGTAAGTTAAGGAATATATCTATCTGTTTTTTTTAATTGATGTGTAATGATAAAAATCCAAGCAAACCAAATATTTAAAATCAATTTACCTGATGTATAATAAAAACATAGCACGTTATATTATAACAATGTTAAATATAAAAATCACGAAGTAACAAGACAACTACAGTTCATACAAAAAAGCGGTAAAAAACTACTTTTATGAACTACATATTTATGTTGCTTGTCATGTCTTAGGTAGTGTGATGGAACTGAAAATTCATTTGTTTAGGAAATGGCCACAATGTAGGATATGCATACACAGAGATCAAAAAGATATGATCAAATGTGACGTTGGATTTCAAAAAGATTATGTTTACTGACTTATTGGCATTGTTCAAAAAAGAAAAACAGAACAATATGACTTGGTTTGTTTGGGAATTTCGCACAAAGCTACTCGAGGGCTATCTGTGCTAGCCGTCCCTAATTTAGCAGTGTAAGACTAGAGGGAAGGCAGCTAGTCATCACCACCCACCGCCAACTCTTGGGCTACTCTTTTACTAACGAAATAGTGGGATTGATCGTCACATTATACACCCCCACGGCTGGGAGGGCGAACATGTTTAGCGCCTGTAAGAAAGCTTAGTTTAGACGCCAAGCATTAAAATGAGAAAATAAGGAAAATTCAAGCAAAGGTTACAGAATATACCGTAAACGTTTTACAGGTCGCGAATACAAGTATTATAATTGAACTTCAACTGCAATATTCTCGTCGTACATTTTGAGTGTGTGTGTGTGTTTTTTGGTATAGCAAAGTCACAAAGGGCTATCTACTCAGCCCACCGAGGGGAATCGAACCCCTGATTTTAGCGTTGTAAATCCGGAGGCATACCGCTGTACTAGCGGGGGGCCGTACATTTTGAATTCGACGAGCTTCGCTCAATCAAAATATCATTGACCACAGATATGGCGGATTTATTGGGACTGAAATATTATCATTATACACTCATCTAATCTGTCAAATTGTTTTATGTAAATTTACAGCAGCTTGTCTACTGACTTACAACGCTGGAATTCTAGTTTCGATACAGACAGATCATTGTCTTTCTATGTGCTTTATTTCAAACTGTTCGAACAAAATTAAATCACATGTATGGAAAAATCAACGTTTTTATCTGAAACGTGATAGAAACTCTTAATAAAATCACTTTTATCACTCAATCTGAAACATACACAATATATGAAAGGGAAACATTAACTGTCAAGTTAGAAATAACATTGTCTCACACATAAACACTTCAGTTAATACATTTCCTTTTGTGTAAGCGTTTTATTTGTCCTAACTATAAACACAACTCAGTAACATTTAAGTCACAAATAGAGGTGAAATTCACAGGAATTAGTCAGTTGCTCCTCATTAAATACGTTTTTTCTTCAATTAAACCATCCACTAATAGAATGGAAGGATAAGTTAGAATGATTAGTGTTACATGTTGTCAAAACACCGATACAAAGAGGTAAAAAATCCTATCTTTGAAGTTTAATTATAACACTTTACACTAATCTCTGTGAGTTAGAATGTATTTCAAATGGTGTTTGATTGAAACATGGATAAGAAGCTTTGTTTTTGTTGATTTTACGATAATAGCAATAACTCATGATATTCGGACTGGCTGTGGCATATTGTTACTTAGTCACATCAAAGCTCTGCATCCAAGAATCTGACCATGCTAGAGGCTACATAACATCAACAATGTTTTTTGTGCTAGGTTTAATGACCCTAATTCAGTCAAAATTCGGTACAAGGTAGCATCGTATATCATCCATTTAACTTTAAAGGCTTAAAGGGGCGGAATATTAGAAATATCATAATAGTGTAATATTTTTGAACGAAGTGCACCTTACGTACTTACGCTAACGTATAGAATCGCAAAAATATTTAACCAAACCAGTTTTTACACATCAAATATTTAATGTCTTCTCGGTAAGGAACGTGAAAACAAGGAATTTTTTAAAATCTACTTTTGAACTGGAAGCCAGTAAAAACTGCAGCTGGTTTCACAGCTCCCTACTATAACCTCCAACTGACACAGAGATTTATCGCCTTTGCGTCCGAAGACTTAACCGTTAAGTTTTTATATAGAAAAACATGAATACCCTATTACTTCACCTGTTTGTGGTAATAGTTGAACAAAACAAATATGTCATGGAAACAGTTTTAAATATGGCTTATATAGTGTATCAAGAAGGAATTCCACTTGTTTATGTTGATCGCTGTTGCTGGTTGCACGTGGAATGATTTTGTCCCTGATATTTGTGTTAGTGGCTTCTCTTCTGTTAAATGACGATGTACTTTACACATGGGATACGACTTTTTAAAAGTCTCTTTATGGATGTTTTTCCTGACCTCTGTTGATATGTTTTCCGTGTTTGAACAATCCCAATAAGTGTAGGAAATATAATCTTTTTGACGTCCCAAATCCTATCAGAACACATATTTTCATGTATGTGTGTGCATATCCTGTGCGAGACCATATACAAAAGAAATACATTTTCGTTACCTAGGACATTAATAGCAATAAAAAAATATAGTTAAAACACTATTTTTACCCCGATTTTGTATGGACTGTGGCTGTCTCATTACTGGGGGAATTTTATATTTAAGATTGTTTTAGTGTAATATATTTTATTCTTGCTATACATCAAATAAATTTATTTTATGTTATTGCTTTGCTTATCCTTTTTTTCAGTATTAGTCATCAATTAAAAATATGCCCATATTTGTTAACTTAAGTCCAAATGCATAAATCAGAGTAATCCTCACATAAATTTCGACAGAAATGCAGTTATTTCATGCAATTAAAAGTGTTATGCAACAATCAGGTTTTATTAAATTTGTTTTAACTTTGTGCTCAGACCTCTTACAGCATCCCTAGTTTATTACAGCCATTTCCAAATTAAATATTTGTACGGTTAGATTATTCAGTTGTATTCGGATCAGCGATTTATAATTTATCAGATAGATATTTTCCTCTCAATTAATGACCATGATAAAGTTTGTTTGTTCATTTTTTTGGAATATCGCGCAAAGTTGTACGAGGACTATTGGTGCTAACAGTCCATAAATTATCAGCGTAAGATTAGCGGGAAGACAGCTTGTCATCACCAACCTCCACCAACAGTTGAGCTACTTTTTTATCAACGAATAGTGGGATTGACCATCTCGTTGTAACGCCCCAACAACTCATTGGGCGAGCATATTTAATGTGACAGAGATTCGAACCTGCGACCATGAATTTGCGAGTCGAGCGCACTAAACAAACATCGAACAATGTTGATTCTTACGCTCGAGAACCTTCTACAAATTTAGTTCGCAATACACGTCTAACAATATACGTTACATGCAATGGACTGAGAGAAACAAATATAAAAAGAAATGTATAGCAGTAAATCCGTTACACGCTTTAAGTGGAATAAGTAATGCCACGGCAAATGCCACGCGGTTACGGCGCTTGACTCGCACTCTGAGGGTCCCATGTTTACAATGCTAAAATCAAGGACTCAGTTATCTTCAATGGACCGATATGGCTTTGCTGTAGGAAAACATATACACGCTTACATTAAATTGTTTTTAATAAATAATATAGCTTTATTCGAGAAAAAGATATACTATAAAAGTCGTTTATTTCGGAAGTTAACTTGCTTTCACTAATTCTTAATAAATAGTCCATGACTTTATTCTGGAATATAAGGAAAAAAAACAAAAAACGCGTCTTTTTTTTCGATCTTAATCAGCTTGCGTTGCTAAATGAAAAGTCAAATATATTTCTATTAAGGTTTTAAAAATTATCCTGAACAATTACTTGATACATGGGATCATATTCATTCCTCTTTTCGTATTACTTACAAAATGATTTATCCGAGCTTTTTAAACCTGTAATTATAAGTTACGTAGTTTACTTATATTGATAAATAAATAATCAGCACATACATTACAAGCATCCAGCACTGGAAAATTATTTGGGCTTCTTGAATATTCAGTGCTTTGATTTATTTGTGATATAATAAACAGTAAACCCTGAAAAGAGTGTAAGTATAGTTAATTCTGTTTTACTTTCCAAATTTATAAGACTAACATTAATACACAACTGTTATATTTAATGATTTATCCTTAATGTTTTGTGAAAAAAATACTTTTTAAATTTCTAACATGACTTTTCTGATAATTCATCCACATTTTTGCGTTTCAAACTACTAACATCAGAATAGTCTTCGAGCTGTTTAAATCAAGCTATGATGTAATGGTGTTATATTTACATATTGCTCAGTTTGTTCTCAAAATGTGCTTTAGAGACAAAAATAAATTATCAAAACATATGAAATTTTACTTTTTAAAAGGCCCCTGGTGAAAAAGTGGTATTCTAAGGACTAACTATGTTATCAATGTTAATTGCTGTAAACCGGGTTTTGATACCCATGGTATAGTTTGGTGCTTAATTCCAAACAAACAAAATAAACAAACTATTTCAGTAAACTAGGGTGTATATCAATTGTCTTTTAATATTACAATAGCAACGACCATAATGACAAGAGACACGAAACGTCTCGAAAACATTTTCAAATTTCTGCAACTTAGAAAGAATAAACAACGTACACAACAGCCAGGAAACCTCTACGACAAAAGATGTATAAATATATTACACTTGTCTAGAAATTTGTTTCCGTTGCTGATGTTAATCACTATGGTACACAATGGGCCTTCTATGCAGTAGTTGTTATGGGTATCAAATCATGAGTTAAGCGTCTCAGATTTGAGAAAGCCACTGGGGAGCTTTATACAAATAGATGTTCACACGACGAAAACAATCAAACATACACCAACTTGAGAAGACATCAACAAAAGGATAAAGCTCAATTCTTAGGCAGATCAAATGACATGAATGCATATCAGTACTGAATAAATGTTCTATTGTACCCTGTATTAATGGTCCAGAAAAAGAATGAATTCCTTTCTGATAGAATACAAATATGAACATCACAAGACGATCACTGAAATAAATCGATAAGTTATAACTGATTCCTTCTTTAAGTCGACATAAAACAATTTAGAAACATAACTTATAAAAGTTTGTATAATGTGATACTGTGTGTTTTACTCGTTGATTCATATTGTTTAAGAGACAGATATCTCACTCAGGCAGCTTTCTAAATATTTACTGCAAACTAATTGTGATATTAGGTACAGAGTACAAATTAAAGGTTTTGTGGCAGTAAATATGATTAGTTTATAAAATAGATACGCTAACAATCTCATCTGTTTTGTGGCATTTCATTCGAGTGATTTATATTTTCCAAGAAACCAAATTCGCTTATGGATCATGCGTGCCATTTTTCCGCTGAAACGCGGATTTCCGCGGTTTTCAAACGACCAACGATCACTCACGAGATTCGTGTAAATTCGAGGAGAAAATATGAGCGATTTGGGGGCCGGGTAGGTGGTTTTTGAGGAGAAATCGTATTTTTTCAATGTTTATTGCAGAAAAAAAAATCTGACCGCCATCTTGGAGGCAGTCTCGTTTCGTCTCGTTGCAGGTCTCGTTGTCTGGTATCGTGTGCATTCCAGATGATAAAATATTATCTACGCTCCAAAGAAACAACAGCGATTGAAATGTTTAAAAGGAAAGATGTTCATTTTGATCCTGTAGACAAGAGAATGTGTAAGGACATTATATCAGCAGCTTCAAAGTATACCTCAAAGCTGAGGGAGAATCAGAAGAAAAGGGCAGAAAGGCTTGAGGCCTATGGTTCTGTGAAATCTGGCCCAGCCACCTTGGCTAAAGAAAAAGTCCAGAAAACCACAGAGCCACAGAGAGCTGCCCATTCAGAGAAGGAGAGAAAAAAAGCTCGGAAGAGAGCACTGGAAACCCTTGTTTCGAAAAAGAGGAAAGTAGCCAAGATTTAAAGTAATTTGAAATTTTAATGGAATACATGCAGCAGAGCAGTAGTTGTTGATGTCAGTGACTGTACAAAATTTAATTCCTGAGGCATATCACTGATATCAGTAGTTTAATATTGAACCATATCAGTAGTTGAATTTTTAAGCAATGTCATAGCTTTCCTTCATATGCTGTTTTAGTTTGTATTGTCAATTTGTGAAAGAATGGAAAATTCACTGACATTAAGGTACCAGTAGTATAATCACAAGATTGCATAGATGAACAATCTGAACTGTAGGTAGTCATGATTAATCAAAAGAGTAATTTTATGTGATTTGAAAATTGTATGGAATATATGCAGCAGAGAAGTAGTTAGTGGCAATGACTGTAAAACATTTAATTGGCAGCATACCAGTAGTTGATGATGATGATGTTATTGACGACAAAAGGATAATAATGAAATGATTTGTATTTGAAATATTTATGAGTTATTTTGGCTTTATTAACTCATATTACTAATATATTTTGATTTAGAAAAAATTAAACTGAATAAATAGCAAATAAACAATCTTAAATTTCAGTTATTTACTTTTTATTTTATTTGTTAATTTTAGATATTTTGATATATCTTCTAAAAATGAATGCAATTAAAGAATAAATCAATCTGCTAAAACTGTAAATGAAAGTTATAGTTTTTATTAGTTTGATTTAGTCTTTTAATTTCCTTTGTTATTTTATATGATATATATTGTGTACTTTTCCAACATTGCAATGTCAAAAAACATAAAGAAATTATGTCCCAGATTGCACCAAATCACACCAAATAGCATCCATTTTTTAAAAATTTCCCGGGGGGGCCACGCCCCGGATCCCTCTAGTCAGGCGTGGCTGCGCCGTGCTGTGGCGCCTCACCAGGCTATATACCTTTTCCTCTTTTTTTCATTAATGTCATTGGCATGCCTGATGGATATCACTTAAAACAGCGAATATAAATTATTAGGAAACTAAAAACTATTGTGTATACTACTATCTTCTTGATATATTAAAAATAAATCGTATCTTTCCAAATCGACATAATTTTTGTTTTCCCTAGTGTTGACATTACTAAATCAGCGGTCTGTTAATATAGCAGAATACATTTTAAACTCCATTAAGTGTCACAATATAAGTAACTAGAAACCTTATAACTTCAGCGCTTTCGAAAGATAGACCTTTCTTTTCCAGGGGCAAATAATTTCGTCACTTGCGGTGAAAATACGTTTTCCATCTCCGCCTGTCTATATGGCTCAAGACCGCAGCAACTTATACATGTGCATCAACGGGTACACTTAACATTGATAATATTTTCATGGCCTGTTTTATAGAACTGTGCTCGATATATCCCATCTTGTTCTGGACATGTTACATGCTGGAGGAAACATTAAAAGTACTTTGTTATCATGGTGGAGGACAATCCAGTTTGTGAACTTAAGGTAATTTTAGAAAGTTACTTGTTTTAAAACATTGCTTTATTAGAGTTATATAACATTATAACTTGATTTAACAGTTTTGTTTTATAACACTGTATTAACTAACTGTCCACCGTACAGACAATTTTATTCCGTTCCAACCATTTTTTTCATAGTTAGTAAAAAATAACCGTAATATTCTTGAAATATCGTATGATTTTTGTTAAGTAATACTGGATGTTTAGAAACAACTAAGCATTCTTTAAGTATTCAAACACGTTCAAACTTTCAAGGATTAGTTACGAAGATAATTCGTTTGAAATAAATGTCGGGCTTTTCAATATCATCGAAATGTTTATTAACAATTATATTCATAACACAGTTTCAAGACTTATATTAATAAAATGTCTATATGCCGCTAAAATCAAACTTGGGTTTTACAACTTCATTATATTTTTGTGTTAAAAATATTTCATATAGGTATATCGAATATTACATAGAAACTCATATTGTAAAATTACCTCAAGACCTTACTAAAAGTAAGATTTCTGTGTAAAATATTTAATTTTCTTGATGACATAGCTTACAAAGAAAGTGAAAAGTCCGAATATTTTCAGACTTTTCTCAGGAATTTACTACATCTGGCATAACATTTTCAAATGTTTTTTTTCAAAACCTGTAAGCAGAAATTACTTCAAATATTTACCTATTTTTATTAGGAAAAAAAATTTTGATAAATCACAGAGATTTATATTTTTAATAACTTGTATATTTCTAATTGAGGATGTGTTTTTTTTCCTTATAGCAAAGCCATAAAGGGTTATTTGCTCAGCCCACAGAGGGGAATCGAACCCCCTGATTTTAGCATTGTAAATCCGGAGACATACCGCTGTATTAGCGGGGCATTTCTAATTGAAAACTATCATTCAACTTGAATATCTATAACTTTGTAAAAACGGACTTGTTTGGGTCTAGTTGTAGGTGTCGGTATGAGACAACGTTATTCCACAAATTATTATAAATGTTTTAGAATAATATAAGCTGGCCTTCACTCCATAATATACTCTATTAGTAACTATTATAGACGGAATTTGATATAATTTTTTTCCATTGATTAACAAAAATATCAGTAAGTTAATATCCATCTATTTAAAACAATGATCCTAGTATAGTTTAAGAAATATCAAATAGGTAATAAAATCGTGTATGTTTCGATCGTAAAACTGACTAAGTTTAAAGGGAAAAAAATCGTATTTTATAGAAAAAGATATCGTTATAAAGATCGCTTCTTGAAGAATAATATTCTAAAATACATGATATAAATGTGACGGTCTTTAATTAATTTTCTCTCAACCATTGTCAATTACTACAAACGACACATCTGTTTAAAGTATATTTAAAGGATCTTCTTAACTATTTATATTATACTATAATGGAATTCTTGCTTAAATGGTACTGAAAAAAAACATTTTATTACGAAATGTGCAATCCCTAGTTTTACGATCTTGTGTTTTTCTTATTTGCATGTGGACTTGCAATAGGAACCACGATTTCCTGATTTCACCTACGTTTTCCATTGCCGATATCTTTATTTTTCTTCACATTCAGGGTGCAGATGTGACGTCATAACTATGCCACATTCAGATTTAATGCACTAGAACCACGGGAAATTAAATATAATATTTCAGACTAATTTAATAAAAAAGTTAGTATTACACTAAATACGTAAAAGTAGACACATCATGACGATTACTTTAATTTCGACGTGACAAAGAATGTTTTAAAACACAAAATATTATTATTATATAAGAAGAAACACATGAATCTTCTTGTACAAAATATAGCTACAATTCCACCTTATAAACTCATCTCAATCAAAAGATAATAAATTCGGTTGATCACACTCGTCACTGATTACATAAGTGAAACAAAAAAATATATATATTCGAGTTGTTATAAAGTACGTCAGCTAAAGAATCGAAGTACTGGGCTTTCTCATTTTAAAACTGTTATAAACAATGCATTTCGATACGCATCGTAAGCAGACTGAACAATTAACGATTGGTTTCAAAGGCAACGAGTAATTTGTTGCACGAAAATAATAATAATTAATAGTTGTTATATTCTATCTCTCCATCTTTTATTTTCAGTTTTACCAAATCTGATTAATTATCGTTCTCACATAGTATATTTAGTTCGCGTCCCAGAACCTACCTGTAAATTTTAGTTTTATCTTTCATTTAAGATTTCAATCTCGCTTTTAAGAATCAGTACTAAACCAATAAGATTCAGAAAGAGTTAATTTTCAAAATAGAACAACCTATCATCATGTGTATACCAATAAAGGTATCAATTATCTTACATTATCACAAAATTTACCTGGAATTATGAGAAGATTTCCGAAGTTGTTTTTAAGTTAAACTTAAACAAACGTATTTTCTTTTACACAGTTAGTTTTATCATTCATAGGTTTGTAGCATATGACATAAATTGTTTTCTAAACACCAAACATGCTAGTCTATTCAGAAGTGGGGACATTATAATGTTACTGTCAATTCCACTATTCGTTGGTAAAAGAGTAGCTCAAGAGTTGGTGGTGGGTGGTGATGACTAGTTTCCTTCCCTCCTAGAGATAAGTAGCGCAAATAGCACTCGTTTAGGTTTGCGCGAAATTAAAAAACAAACAAACAGTAAGTATGATTAGTTTTCATAACAGGTGCGACGTTTCAACCACTAGTGCGATCATTAAAAGTGAGGGTACTCAACCGATGTAATGATGCATTCTAATCTTTATAAGTAAGAAGTTAACGTATATTTAATCAACTATACTGACTGTTTTGTTGATTTTTCAGTTTCTCTGTAAGTGAATAGCTTGTTAGTGTCTGTTACTTTAAAACAGGCGTATGTGACTTTCTGACTTTACTGTTTTGTTTTAATAACCAAAACAATATTAACTAAACATTTCAAATATTTGAATTGAACAGTTGGAACAATCTGTGTCTTTTAGCCAACTCTATATATAAGTACTAAACAAATAACGAAAAAAAAGTCAGAAATAACCTTTTAAAAATGTGTTGTAGGCGTTTAATTTCTATGTCTTCCAAAAATTTACTTTAAGTTAAAACAACCAAAGATTGATTATATCAAAATAAGGTTAGCTACCAATCTTTTAAACATGTACCTCTTAATAAATAACCGAAATTTGAATACCGTCAATACAAGAGTAGATTGTTTTTTTAATATACGACTCCCGAGGATGAATAGAACGAAACCAAAATGCTTTTCATTTGTTTTCACTTTGAATATTAACATGTTTATGAATGTATATATATATCTTCACTTAGATAGAACAAAACGTCCTAGAAAACAAAATTCAGAAGAAATCGATGAGCCAAAAGTAAGAGAATTGGCGTAAATATGTCGCAACAAATATATTAGATATTTTTTAGGTAATAAATACTTTAAAAAGAAAAACACATATAAACGTACAACAACTAGAGTGTTATAGGGTGTCCAATAATATTACAATAGTTTGTTCAGGATTTTATAGTCTCTCAAAAATTTTCTTAATACGTTGGTTTTAGAAGTTATCAGAAAAAAAAAAATTAGCTTAACATTAATACTAAATTCACAGTAATGCTTGGTTAAGTTACTATGACAGTTTATCTGTATTCCTCATGTATACGATTCTGTTTCAGTGAAGTGCAACTTGACTATAAATAAATACAACAAAACAAATAAATTAACTTCCGTGCTAATCATACGCTTCCCTTCACGACATAGTGGAATAAAACTTATGTTCTATTACATACTCTAACGTTAGTTCTATTGGCTATAGGTTCAGTTATGATAGCTCTCCATGTTAAAAAAATGAATAAAAGAAAATTTTATAGAAAAATTATTTAATATCTCTTGTTACTTTGTTCGATTTTAAACACAAAGATGGGTCTAGTAGGGCCAGGTGTTTGGAGCGTACCACTCGCATTCCATGAATTGTGGGATCTAACCCCTCTCCCTACAAACATGCTTGCCCTTTCAGCCGTTCGGGCGTTATAATCTCATGGTCAATTCCACTATTCTTTGGTAAAACATTAGCCCAAGAGCTGGCAGTGGGTGGTTATAAGTAGCTTCCTTTCCTCTAGTTTTACACTACTAAATTAGGGACGGATACTGCTGATAACCTTTGTGTAGGTTTACGCGAAATTCAAAACAAACAAATAAGCACAAAGCGACACAATGAGCTGACTGTACTCACCAAAGCTACTGAAACCCGGCTGGTAGCGTTGTAAGCCTCCAGTCTTAGCCATTGGGAAGTTGACAAATGTCAATATTATGTATTATTTACAAGACCAGTGATGTCTGGATACTATCATATGTACCACGTCATTTGTGTGACATACCTTGTGAAGGACTTTCAGTGTAAATATGAAGGAATTTTCCAGCTCATTTCGTGAAGCAACACTATTTCTACAATAATTAAATAGGAAGTAATTAAAGAAACAATTATCTATCTTTAAAACCATCCATTATTTTTCACATGTATGTTTTTTATTGTGGACATCGAAGACGAAGACAGAGTCAGGAGTGACATCTTATACTCTGTAGATGAAGTTCCTCGTTGGTACTTGTGCATCCTACTTGGGTTTCAGGTGAGAACATGGAGTTTATTTTCGACTTTTACTAATCGTATTGTCTACGATTATCTACGAGTCAGAAATGTCATATCGTATATTTACATATAAAATCTTACTTTATTTTAATATTATTATTTTACAATAAACTCTTAACAACCTTACTTTCAAAAGTTATTTTCACCAAATATTCTTACTGGTAGTCCCCAATAGTTTTATTTTGTGTTTTAATATTAGATATCATCTGATACAGTAAATCTCAATACGCCTTTTGATTTGAGACATGTATATTTATGTTTTTGGAGCAAAACGTATAGAATGATTATACTTTGCTCGATAAAAAGATATAATTAAATCTCTTTTATATATGAAAACAGATACATGTGGATATCACAAAAAATCTATCTTACCGTATTTGAAAACTATATTTATACAACATTAAAAGTAGCTTTGAAGAAAAACAGTTTAGAGATCATATGCGCAAATTATACTTTTAAATATTTATTTAATGTCTCCTTAGTGTAAAACCAAATAAGGGCTGTCTACATTCTGTCTATCCTCTTTCCACCTGATTTTGTTTAGTGTTGATAGACTATAAATTCCCGCCAGTAACTACTTAATGACTTGGAATATAAGAAAATACACAGTTACAACTCTTTTATTTCATTCTTTACTAAAATAGTATAAATTTTTATTCTCCGGAATAAAAAATAATCTCTTTTACAAATAATGAACAACTTAAGCACTTTAACTGAGCGTAAAACCACCTTTCCTACAAATAACATAACATTGTTTTTGATTTCCTTTTTATCCAGGGTTACTGATGAAGGGCAAACTTCTACCAATTTGTAATACGACAGTAATAAGTTAAAATTAGATGGATTTCACTGTTGTTTTTTTTTTAGCTTTTTTTACCAATGTCTACAGTTTTGGTGACGAAAATGAAAACTTACAAATTTAGTTTTGTCATTCTTTCAAATAAATTATAAGTAGTTTATGCCTAAACAAGATACATACAAAGTAAGTCCAACATTAAACAATTTCATAGTATTTTTATATTTCGAGCAAACGAAAAGTCTGAATGATTTGCGTTTATTTTTGTGAATACATTTACACTTTGAAACTCGAAATTCATTTGCAAATTCTTAATGTTTCAATTTAAGTAACGTAGATGGAGAAAACACCATTCGAATCTGAAAAGTGAAACCTGTGTGACTCAGTTTGAAACATCTATAACTTATCAAAGGAAAACATTAACTGTTGAATTAGAAATATTGGTAACTTAAACTAAAACACTGATGTCTTGACTTCAGTTTATTAACTCATTTCCTTTTGGGTAAGCGTTTAATTTGATTTATCTATAAACATAATTCAGTGGTATTTTAAATCACAGATAGCGATGAAATTTACAGAAATCAGGCATTTGCACCACATAAAATACGTTTTTTCTACAAATAAATCGTCCACTGCATAAAGTGGAAGAATAAATTAGTTTTGTCAATGTTACATGTTGTTGAAACCCCATTATAAATGTACTTTAGTTCCCATCATCAGAGTTTAATTAAAGAACTTTACACTTATCTCTATTACTTAGAATATATTCCAAGTGATATTTGATTGAAATATGAATAAGAAACTATGTATTTATTAATTTTACAATAATAACACTATCTCATGATGTTCGGACCTATCTAGGGGCTACATAACATCAACAATATTTTTTGTCAGACTTAGGAACCCTAATCCAGTCAACTTTCGGTATAAGGTAAGAGCCTATATCATATATCTAACTTTAAACGTGTTGAATCTTTGAAATAAGTATCACAAAACTGCAATATTCTGAAATGAGGTCAGTGTTATGTACTTACACTGACATAGAGAATCGAGACAATATGTGACAAACTTTTTATCTTTGTTATATAGCTACTGCTTAATATTTGTCTGTAATGAACGTGCAGACACGGAATGTTTCAAAACCAACTTTTGAATTGAAAGCATGGGAAAATGGCAACTAAACAAATTAATTACTGGCATTTCTTTTACATCGAATAGTATTGCATGACCGTCCAATATTAATACGAAAATGTATACATTCAAGATAGTTTTTGTATTGTTTATTGTCGCTTGAACCCTCTGTTCAATGATATTTGAACAGTATTTTAGTATTTAGACGTGAAAACGTATTTTTCTTTTTTATGTAGACTTCCGATAATTCAAGGCCCATCTTCTACCCTTCTGACTCCGATATTTGCTAGTTTGAGTTTACCTCAGTGAAAGTGTCCCAGCGAAGAAGAAATGTTGTCAGCAACAGAAGAAGAGCTACAAGAAATCTGGAAAATTCGAATGAGAGAAGTGAGAAAATATATTAAAAGAGTTTCTTGAAATATTATGTATCAGGTATAACAAAAAAGGATTTTACTAATTAATGGAAAAGGTAAACAATCATTATCACCAAATCTTAAATTATTTCTCTCTGATTCGCTACTGAATGAGAACATCTGGAAACTAATAACAATGTTAGTGTTAACGACGAAGATTTGGATAAATATTAATAAATTATTACTATAGTAAAAAGAACTATTTTATCTTAAGCGACTTTATTAATTTTGTTAAAGTCAAAGATTTTTACTCGACGTGTTAACATAACAAATCTTATTATTAAAGTAAAAAAAAAACAAAAAAACGCTTGTTAACTGCATGGCCAGGTGGTTAAGGCAATCGACTTATAATCTAAATGTCGCAGGTTTGAATCCTCCTTACACCGAACATACTTGCCAATTCACCCCTGAGGGCGTTATAATATGCGGTCAATCCCAATTTTCGATGAGAAAATAGTAGCCCAAGGTGTGAAGAACGTTAGTGATGACCAGTTAGCTGCCTTCCTTCCAGTCGTACATTGTTAAATTAAGTGCAGCTACCGCAGATATTCAAACATATTATGATTTATCTCGGATGTGTCTCCGATTTATTATTATTTTTTGCACGTTAGGTATTACTCTTTCATATAGCCTAAAATTTAATTTTAATTTAAAAGTTAATTAGATATCAGGATGTATCACATTTATTATATTTGCCAATAGTACTGGTATACACAACATTTTTCTTTCACACAAATATATTTAATAGACAATCAACAACACAGTTTATGAAAACAATTATTACAAGTAAAGATTTATACAAAAAAAGTTTTACAAACTCACAAACATTACTCAGTCTTCTATTTAGTCCGGAAATGAATCTTTAATTCACGGTTCACGGAGAGCGAATTAATTCTATGTTGATACGCAGGTAAAATACACTTAACGGGGAAGCTAACCAGCTGCTTCATTGAGCGCACGTAAATTTTTAACTGACTAGCAAAAACACAAATGTTCAAAGTTAATTCTCTAAAGTCAAACAGCTTCTAATATTCTAAATCTGTGAATGTTATTCATCAAATGTCTGTAGTGTGTGATTACTGAGCGTTTATCAGAATTATAGCTTCCGAAGTTTAGAATATACTGACTGTAACAAACCAACAATATTAACTGTGTTTCGGTTTATACTTTTTACACTCATTAGGCGAGGTTCTCGAAAATTCGGCTGGCAATAATACTGGCAATCACTACTATTTTACTTACATACATCAAATATTGTTGACTCGTACGCTCGAGAATATTCTAGAAATGTAGAGAGCAGGCGGGACTTTCACAATACATATTTAACAATATACGTAGCATGCATTAAATTAACACAAACATAAATATAAATATGAATATGTAAAAGTAAATCCGTTACATGGCCACGTAGACAGGACACTTGACTCGCAATTTAAGGGTTGCGGGATTGAATCATCTTCCCAATAAGCATGCCCTTTTCAGCGTTATAATGTGGCAATGAATTCTACTATTCTTTGATAAAAGAGTATCCCAAGAGTTATCGATGGGTGGTGATGACTATGTGTCTTAACTCTTGTCTTTCACTTCTAAATTAGGGACGATTAGCACAGATAACCCTCGTGTAACTTTGCGTGAACTTTAAACCATACAAAGCAACAAGTAAATCTCTTACTCTGTTTGGCAAATTTTCTCTTTTTATATATCTTTATATTTCAGCGAAATCATTAAACATTCCAATATATAAATAAATAATAAACTAGTTTAATGTTTTGCGACTGAATTAAACCCAGAAAGTACTAAGCTGATTTGAAGTGGACTTATAATTTTCAGTAATTGTTTGAACATAATATCTTATATTAATATAAGTTGTTATAAAACAAGTACATTGGAAAACTTGAAAATCAGATGTTAAAATTATATATATCGTGCAGTTGTTTTCTCAAAAATTTAGGGTTTTATTTTTAGAGAGAATACTTACAAAGAATAGCCTCTACATTTTCGAATAATTCCTACAATAAACTTCAGCAATTACTATATAAAATATAATGTATCTTCGCTGCGTTTAAAATATAGTTTTTAATACATTCGTCTAGATATAAAACGCTATCACTGGAGCATCTATCTTTGAAATGGTTATTTGACTCACAGGTATTATTGACTCGCAATATGAGGATCAGAATCCTCCTCTCATTAAATATGTTCCTCCTTTCAGCCGTGAGGACGTTATAATGTGGTAATAAATTTTACTATTTGTTAATAAAAGAGTAGCGCAAGAGTTTTTGATGGGTGGTGATGACTAGCTGCTTCTCTTTGATCTTTCACTGTTAAATTAGAGACGGCTAGCGCAGATAGCCATTGTGTAGGTTGCGGGAAATACAAACCAAAGAAAGAAAGAAACGAATAAAGCCGTTACTCTGTTTGGTGCATTTTATGTTTTTATCGTTTGTTTAGAACAAAGCACAAAGCTACAAAATGGGCTATCAATGAACTGCGCACCACGGATATCGAAACGCGGCTTTTTTGTAGTGTGAGTCCGCAGACATTTCGCTGTTCCACTGGGGGCCCTCTGTTTTGTTATCGTCATATTTCATCAAAATTATTAAACGTTTAGGAGATAAATAAATCATAATCTAGTTTAAGGCTCTATCAAGAATTTAAACCCAGATAGTACTACGCTGATTTGAATGTAAGTGTTTGAGCATTTTATTATATATTAATAAAAGTTGTTACAAACAAGTACAGTGAAAAACTTGAAAAAAAAAAATTGTTAAAATCACGTAGATCGTGCAGAACTGTTATTTTCCCAGAAATTTAGTTTTTTGTTTCCAGAAAGAATATGTCTGATGAATATTCTCTACATGTTCGAATAATTCCTATAATAAGCTTTAGAGACGCGTCACTAGTTTCTTATCTGAAATAATATATAATATTTCTTTACATCGTTTAAAATCTAATTCTTGATACATTGGTGTAGATACAAAGCGCTATCATTGGGGCATCAATCTTTGAAGTGGTTATTGGACTTCAGGAGTTATCGGAATAATACTTCAGTGATTAACACTATTAGTTATCGTCCCTACCGTATCGTTGATAGGACTATCACTCTTCGAAGAAGCAGCTTCTACAGCTAGTAAGAACTGGGGAATAGCAATTATGTAAGACTTGTTTTATAATGGACAGTTTTTCTTATTGATAGGTAAAGTGTTTTTATTTTATTTCATCTGTTGTTATTTATCTAAGATTTAGTAAACAGACGAAACGTCAAGAGTTTTAACATTAATTTGTAACAAATAATTCAGGATATTATTCTAGAAAGAAATATAAATTAGTCGTTAGTTTTGGAAATTAATATGTTTAATTTGTAATAAATAGTTTTATTGTTAAGAAATTTTAAAGTAATTCTCGTACGCTGAATACAAAAATGATATCTATTTTTTTTTTTCTATTATGCACAGAGTTTCACTAAAAGTCATATGTATTTTTACATGAGCGAATCATTTTCATTTAAATCGTGTTACATTTTGTTATTGCTATAAGGTTCTGGCCCGGCATGGCCAAGCGCGTTAAGGCGTGCGACTCATAATCCGAGGGTCGCGGGTTCGCATCCTCGTCGCGCCAAACATACTAGCCCTTTCAGCCGTGGGGGCGTTATAATGTGACGGTCAATCCCACTATTCGTTGGTAAAAGATTAACCCAAGAGTTGGCTGTGGGTGGTGATGACCAGCTGCCTTTCCTCTAGAAAGGATAATAAAGAATAATAAAAGAATAATAAAAAATAACTTTGCCTCTGTAATGTAACGATACGGTCGTCTTGTTTAATTACAACAATTAACATATAAGTCAGTATAAACATATAATTGGTTTGATACAATGAAACAAGAAAGTTCATTAATTTCACAAGAAGAGATACATAAACTGAAATGTTACAATCATGTTTCTACAGACGTAGATATAAATCAAAACATTATTCGATGTCATTGTATAACCCATATTGTAATAGCTTAGGTTAAATTCGTGTATAACTGAAACAGAAAATACTGTCAGGTATTTTACTTAATGACTCGTTTAATAGCGTTTAAGATTCTCTGAACATCTTCCATGTTCTAGGTTTGTTATTCATAGATTGAACTGAGAAACGAAACACTAGTAAAAAGATATGTCCAATAAAGATGACACTCTTTTTTAATGCCATTAATACCACGCTATTAATGTTTCACTTGTGTCATAATAATTATTATTATCATCCACTTTATATAAATATAAAACACTAAATTTCTCATGAATACTTAATTGCAAAAGAGCAAGTAGAAATTAACATTTGTCAATCAAATAGCTAAATCATTTCGTTGTTATATTTACAAAATTAAACTACGTAATAATAACGAACAGCGAAAACAATGTTAGGATTCAGAGTATCTCATGTTATATGATATACATCCAGAGTTTGTATGATCTTTAACCAGTTTGTATGATCTTTAACCAGTTTCAACAGACTTGCTTTAAAACCGACGAATGATTTTGAGCTTCGGAGACAAACTAATGAGTCGATACATTGTGGTCGTTTTTAGTATAAGTTCGAAATACAACTAACTTTCAAACTTTAATAATTCGATAATATGGTTATTTTGAATCAAACGTATAGAAAACTTTGATTGTGCACTTTTAATTTAATACTTGAATCTCAAAACAATAAATCCAATATTAAAATTTTAATATTTACAGATTATTTTTGCTCCAATAAACAGTTAAAAAACTGATTTGAACATTTTGTAACTTTTGTCATTAAATGCCGCTGTATTAATGGGATTGTCAGTGTGAGACTTATTTGACACATGTTACACTTATTTATTATGTAATTTATTGTGAACATTAGAGATCATTTTATGGGAGCATTACTAATTATGGTGTTAATTCCGTCATTTAACTTCAAGAAACAAAACAAGTAACAATATTATAATATGAATTGCAGAACAATATTATAAACTATTTATTTGTCATTTGGTGTGGCCCTACAGTAGCACAGCGGTATGACTGCGAACGTACAATGCTAGAATTCGGTTTTCGTGATGTACAGAACACGGAGAACTTATTTTGGTTCTTTGTGCTTAACTTCAGAACAATCAAACATTCAATCAAGATTTAAAATGTAATTTCTTTTATAATACTTACAAATTCATATTATGATAAAATCAATAAAGCTGTAAGTGATTCTTGTTATTAGCTACACAACTACTGTTATTAATACATGACGATTTAGTATTAAATGTCTGGAGTGTTTTCGTTTAGTGCTTCTAAGCAGAAAATCTCTAAATTACGAAATATGAAGCTTAAAAAATATACTAAGATAAACACTTTTAAATGTAATTCACTCAATAATCTAAACTTTTGCAAACATAAAATGTTTTAGAACATTTACTTTCAGTACAGGATTATGTCGTTGATACAAGATTTCGTGTTTGAGACATTATTCAGACTTCAACGATATTTTACCGTATAAATAGAAATTGTAAAAAAGGTATCAAACTTGTTATTTCTGATATTAAATTTCTTCTGTATAAAAATAAAGATTACATTGTTGTTAATGACAAAGTGTAATCATTATTTAATACATCAAAGGTTCTACAAAAAATAAAAACAGCAAATCGCCAATACTTAATGAAATACTCGATTATTAATCATTAGATGTCGCTGCAATTTATTTTACAAATTTCTCGCAAAACATGTTTCTTTTGAATTTCGCGCAAAGCTATCGAAGCGCTATCTGTGCTAGCCATCCCTAATTTAGCAATGTAAGACAAGAGGGAAGACAGCTAGTCACCCATCGCCAACTCTTGAGCTACTCTTTTACCCACGAATAGTGGGATTATTCAGCATAATAATAACACCTCCACGGCTGAAAGGGAGGGCATGTTTGATGTGACGTGGATTCAAACCCTCACATTACGAGTCGAACGCCTCAACCCACCTGGTCATGCTGGGCTATTGTAAATCTACAGAAGTACAATATACGCCAGCCATCACTTCGTTTTAACTAACATAAAAGTAGAAGGTTACTTTCCACAAGTGTTATTGTGGAATATGATAATTACTCTTGTGCCTTTTCCAAGACCCACAGTGTGGAATGCGTTTGGTGACTACTTTATACACTGCTAGCCAAAATCTTAAGACCAATGAACAAAAAGAAAAAAATATGCATTTTGCGTTGTTAGACTCAACCACTTATTCACTCAACCGTGAATCACTTAATTCAGAGAATGCCAATGTCACATGTCAACATTTTGATTGGGAATTACTAGACAGTAAAATCATTAAGTGGTATTTTCCTTGGTATGGTACTGCTCCGTTTTTTTATTTTGTTTACGTGTAGGTGTGTTTCTGACTATATTTTATAAACTGCTGTATCTAGGCACGTACATATGTGTATAGTTTTGACAGAAACTGCATTTATATCAGGTTGCTTGTACAGTAAAAACGTTTTTAAGATAACGAATGCACATCATACTTTTCAATATATAGATCTTATGTTCTTTATGCAAAACCACAAAACTGAATTATATGCCTTGAAGTTCATCCCGTGAACTCTAAATGTTTCAGTTTCTAGCCACTCTCATTGATGTACTGCAGGTTGTCTACACACTTATAACGCTAGGATCCAGTTTTCGATACCCGTTTTGGGCAGAAAACAGAATGTCCTCGTGTAGCTTTGCGCGAAATTCAAAATCAAAACCAAACAAAAAGCATAGACGAATTTGGTGAAATTCCAAAACAATTTTAATGTAAAATCTTCAAACTGTATATATGAAAGAACGTGTATGGTAAAAGGTTATTAGACAGAAATATAGTTTTAGGTAGAACACTAAACCTGTTTAAAGTTTTTAAGTATAAATATGTATATATATATACACACATTATCAAAATATTTTCTGTGTTGTATATTGTCGCTTGGACTTTCTGCGCAATTGTATATAAAGCAGATATAATATTGAGACGTGTAATCTTAGTTTACTTTCGATGGCTCCGATATTTAATATTTTGAGTTTAACTCAGTGGAATGTCCTAGTGAAGAAGAAATGTTGTCGGCTACTGAAGAAGAGCTACAAGAAATCTGGCAACTCAGAATGATAGAGGTGAGAAATCATATTAAAACAGTTATATGTATCCGATATAAGAAATAAGCATTTCGTTAATTAACAGTAAAGTAAAAACAATTATTATCACGAAATTTTAAATTATTTTAAAATGATTCGCTATGAAAGACTAAAATTAGGAATTACTAACAACGTGAACCTTAACGACAGATATTTAGACAAATAATAAGAAATTATTACTGTAATAATAAGAACAATTTCAACGACTTCATTAATTTTATTAAAGGTTTAAAGATATTTACTCAATGCAATAACGCAAAGAATCTTATAATTAGGTCTTGTTATGTATTTCAATTTATCTCGCATGAGTCTTCGATTTATTGTTACGTGCGTCAAGTGTGTTTTTCTTTTAGCAAAGCCACAAAGGCTATCTGCTCAGCCCACCGAGGGGAATAGAACCCCTGATTTTAGCGTTGTAAATCCGGAGACATACCGCTGTACTAGCGGGGGACACGTGCGTTAAGTATTACGATTTCAAATGGCCGAAAATTTTAATTTTAATTTAGAAGTTAATTGAATATCAATATGTATCAAATTTATTATATATGTTAACAAAATTGCTAAACATAATTTTCACTTTTAACACAAATATATTTTAATATACAAATAACAATATAATTTATAAAAACAGTTAATAAAAATAAATGTTTATACACAATAGTTTTTCATACGTACAAAGAGTATGAGTTTTTTATCTGGTACGAACTCAATCTTTTATTGACGTTTAACGGTAAGTGAATTAATTCAGTGTTGATACACAGGTAAAATCCACTTGACCGGGAAGTTAGCTCACTCCTTCATAGAACACACTAAATTTTTACAGACGAAAATATCTAATATCCTCGTAGAAATAGTAACATCGAAATTTAATTCTATAAAGTCAAAGAATTTGTAATTTTTGAAATCTATGAACTTTTTTCGCCAGTTATCTGTGATTTTTCGATTAATAAGCGTTTATTACAATTATAGCTTCAAAGTTTCATAATATGCTGACTGTATCAAACCTTTTATACACATTAGGCGAGATTCGGCTAGCGGTAATACTGGCAATCACTACTGTTTAACATACATACATGGAGTCTTCAGTCTGCTATAAGACCAACAGAAGATGCTCATGAACCTGATGTACTTGTACCTACTCCATCGGACACTCTACATACAGTTTCATGCGATTCTGAGTCTGATGTCAATACAAACGACAATGGGGATTATTCAGAACTTTAAATGTCAGGTCAGGTACGTATATTTACAGGTACAGAAGTCGTGAGAAATAGTTTATACTATACTAATCGCAAGAAGGTTCACCTTATATTGCAATAATATTACTGAATTAACAAAAATCCTATGAGCTGCAGTCAATGAATAAAGAGAGTGATTATTGTTCATTGATTTTCTCTAAAACAAGTTTCCTTTACTATGGTAACATATATATTTCTGTTCCTATTTTTCATTTCGTTCACTTGAAGGAAACGTACGAAAATGTGGAACTTATTAATAAGGTCAAATACAAAAACCTGATTGCTAACACTGTGGATACTAAATAGTCCTTTGCGTGTTGTTGGGTCAACAAACCGTTTAAATTAAATTTCACGTTTTTGTATGTATGTGTGAATGTGACAGCAAAGCACGATATCAGCACTGGATAAAGAAGCAATGTTCACACAGAGTCAGCCTGATACCAAGACTGAAAAACATCACGGAAGGTCGAATAGCTGTTCATTGAAACCAGATACTGCAGACGTCACACATAAAAAAAACAAAAACACACCATAAAGCTTAGTTTCAAGGCTAAAATATGTATATTTCAACACACACACAAATCTCGATGACTAATGATGCATATTCGTTTTACACCAATATTTTTTTCAGTTTCTTCACTTATATTTATGTTAACAAACTTAATAATAAAAATGTTGGTGGTTGTAAGCGAAATAATTATTTGATCTAAGTAAAGAATGACTTTATTCTGAAAGATAAGTAAAAATCATGTTCTTTTTTTTTCGAATTTAATCTGCTTACTTTGCTGAAGGAAGTTTTAAAAAAATTCTATTAAGGTTTAAAAAGATATTCTGAACAATTATTTCGGGTCATATTTATTATTCTCTTCATATTACTTACAAAATGGTATACGCAAGATTTTTAAGCCTGCTGCTATCAATTACGTAATTTATTTATCTTGATAAATAAATATTTAGTTCATACATTACAGTCATCCAGTACTGGAAACATATTTCGGAGAAACTTCAAGTTTTTTCAAGTTTCAATACTTTGGTTTGTTTAAATAAACAGAAACCTTTGAGAGAAGTTTTTATATGATTCATCCTGTTTTAGCTTTGGTGTTTAATAGAACTAACGAAATGCAACTGATGATGCAGAATATGTCAGAGAAATACTAAGACTTATCCATAAATGACAGTAATACACCTTATCCTGCTTAAGATATGCAGAAGTTACACAACTTTATTATATTACCTAAGAAATATCGTTGTTCTATATCATCCCTAAAAAACTTCAAATTTTTCTCTGAAAGCGAGTTATATGCAATTAACGCAAATGCTATTGAGAGGAATACAGTGAAAACATTTACTGTCAAATATTACAAATAACCATACTGTAAAAGGGTTATTCTTCAGAATATTAAATGCTAAAATCAAACTTCTGTCAATTATTACCCTTTAAAACTCATATAAAATCATTGTAATAAATAGTTTTTTCAGTTTACTATTCCGTGTCTTAAAAACACACTATTAAGATAGCTGTATCTTGTTGCTTGTTTTTCAGAACAATTTTCCTTCTTATGTTCTTTTCCTAAAACCTCGGAAACAGTAATATTCCTGGTTATAGCTACGGTAGTGAAAGAGGCTGGAAGATCAAACAACTGCCTTTTTCAAGTTGTTTTCAGTGAGTATAGATTTAAAACACTGTTCACACGCATTTCACTTTTGGAAAAATACTCACCAAAACCTCAGTAATATAAATATTATAGTTAAAAAAGAAACATTATCCAAATAATTGAGTGTTACATAGAGAATGTTTTTTGTAAGGTTGTAATTAACAAAAGAGTTAACGTCCACCTAACATTACATGCTAACTCTTTGATTTTTAATATATTCAAACGTCCACCTGACATTACATGTCAATTCTTTGATTTTTAATATATTCAATAACCTTTAATCATGCGCTTGTTTCTAAACGAATATTCACGCACATCACATTCTCTGCTAATATACAACTGCTTTGTTGTTTATCTGAAATATTAAAAAGAAAAGAGTTTGTTTGTTAAGAATTTTCCCACAAAGCTACACTCGGGCTATTTGTGATAGCAGCCACTAATTTCGCCGTTTAACGCTAGAGAGAAGGCAGCTAATTTCCTTAATCTAAGATTTAAGCACTGATATTCTTATCGGAATTTAGGTTTAAATTTTTATGATATATTTGTTCTTTTTACTGGTGTTAGAATTATGAGAGGCCAATCCTATTCATGTGAGTTTCTTCTGTAACTGAAAGTTTTACCACTGCTAAAGCATAAAGTCTCATTAGCAAAGAATGAACTAATTACGAGCTCAGATGTTTTCTCGTGAATTTAAATGTTAATCTTTCTGATAAAATCTCGTATACGTTGCGAGTTGATATACCGATTTTTATTAAACATTTTTCAATGCATCGGCGGTTCCAGGTCCGTGTGGGTTCAACAATTTCCTATTCTTTCCCACAGATACTTTGAGTCCTTCAGAGCTGTGTCTTGAATATTATAATTTTCATTATAAAGAGTAATGGCATCAGTGCACAACTACCCCCTACAATTGCAAACAGTATCTTTGTCGACGACTTCTACATCTCGTGCCAGTCATCAAATATGAGGGATATTGAGCGGCAACTACAGACTGCCTTCAATCATTTTCTGACGTGGACCACAGCAAAGGGTTTTAACCTTTCTCTCTCCAAAACTATTTGCATGCATATTTTTGCTGTCAACGGGGTTTCTCATAGATCTTGAACTACGTACTGGTGAAGCTATTCTTTCCTTGGTCCCTGAGGTCAAGTTCTTAGGGCTTATATTTAACAGCATGCTGACCTTTATTCCACACATCAAGCAGAAATGTTTGAAGTGTACAAGGGCACTGAACATCCTCCGTGTTCTCTTTTTCACCTCCTGGGGTGCGGATGTTGTTCCATGCTAAAAAATCTACCGTGCTCTCATTCGACCAAAGCTAGACTTGGGTCTCTGGTCTATGAGTCTGCCAGGACTTCCACCTTGAAAATGTTGGACTCTGTTCACAATTAGGAGTTTTGGTTCTGCACAGGGGCTTTTTGCACTTCTTCAGTCCAGAGTTTGCACATCTCATGAACCTCTCTACACCTTCGTCGTTTGCAACTGTGTTTAATGTATGCTTCAAAACTTCGATCTTTACCACAGCATCTAGGATTGTGTTTTCCTTACTCAGTGGGCCAAACTTTTTCATCATAGAAAGTTTGTCACTGTTCCTTTTAACCTTCCTCTCCAGGTGCAGTTGGATGAATTGGGTCTATTTTTGGATGACATTGCGGTACCCACAGATCACCATTGCTAATTACTATTCTCAAATGTAACCTTTCTTTGAGTCATCTGAAGAAGGCAAATACTCCTGATTGGAAGTATCATCTTCTATTTGCCAAACATCTTTTGAACTATCCTTCCATTCCCATTTCTTTCTTACTGCTGTACACTATATATAAAAAATTGAATTTCACACTGTTAAAATTTTAATTCAAAAATTAAGCTTCTTTTTGTTTTACCTTGATTCATTTTTTAGAATTTTAATAATTTTACTTTACTTTTAACTTTTTTACCTGATGTTTGGCGCAGATAGCCTCGTTGCTTTGCGCCATAAAACGTGAAACCCACCACCACTCTCTTGTCGAATGTAGTTATTCAATATCACACTTTAAGAAATTCCATATCGAACAGTGCATGAAATTCTACTCATTCAATACCTTTATAAATATTGTAATTAATACATTTTAGTACAAGTATGTTATAAATCTATTTTCTTTCGTATTAGTTGGATCAGTAGAAAATCTAAGGAACTTTTTAGTGTCACTGGAAAGTTATTTAATTCTTTCAATTAAATTCCCTTAAGCTACGATTTCAATAGTTCCCTCAGTCTAAGATTTCAATAGTTATTTTAATCTAATATTTTAATAGTTTTTGGAATGTAAAATGTCAATAGTTCCTCTACTTACCCCCGCTAGTACAGTGGTATATCTAGGGATTTACAACGTTTAAATCAGGGTTTCGATTCCCTTCGATGTGAGTTTATTATAAGAAAACACACAGTTCCTCCAGTATTAGATTTCAATAATTTTCTTAATTTAAGATTTCAATAATTCCTTTACTTTGAGACTTCTGTAGTTTCCTTAATATAAGATTTAAATACTGTTATTCTTATCGGGATTCTGATTTAATTTTTAAGGCATCTCTATTCTTTTTATCTCTATTAGAATTATTAGAGGCCAATGCTATTGATGCGAGTTTCTTCTACTACTGAAAGTTTTACCACTCATAAAACATGAATCTCTGTTTGCAAAGAATGAATTAATCACGAACTCAAATGTTTTTTTTCAGGAATTTAAACTTTAATCTTTGTGATAAAACATATCTCAATCCCTTACATTATAATTCGACAAATTAGAAACAACTCTATAAGGATTGTCGACATAAACTGTTTCTCTTTGCTGTTCAATTCGAATGATGGATAAATGTACATTTTCTCAATCATTTTGTGTGACCTTGACCTTTGAGCTATGTTCACAAAAGTTAACCAATTAGTTTTGCGGGATATTATAAATTTGTAACAAACTCGATCAAAAGCGTATGAGAAACATTAAAATTACATTGTTGTCGTACAATGTGACATCAAATTTGATCATAATCAAATTAAAGATTTTGAAGAATAATGTTTACACATGAACACAATTGCAGAGAGTGGTAATTGAAGGCGATGTTATATTGGTTTGACTACCTGATAAACAGTTAATGTGATAAAAATCCGATTGAAATTACCTGACTTTGCAATTCCTTGAA
Organism: Tachypleus tridentatus; assembly: GCF_004210375.1. NCBI lineage: Eukaryota > Metazoa > Arthropoda > Merostomata > Xiphosura > Limulidae > Tachypleus > Tachypleus tridentatus. The sequence goes on from NC_134827.1 coordinate 20,474,457, forward strand.
CCTGAGAATTTATGGTTTATATTTCGTTGCCAAAAAAACTCGCTTTGCTCTTTGGAGTCTTGGGTACGCTATAAAAATTATGGCAAAATTCCAGTAACTGAACAAATAAGAATAGTCCACAAATTGGCAGATGGTGCTATTTGACTAGTTGTCTTTTTTTTTTTTTAGTAAAATTTCTACAATATAGTCGGATATGTACAAATAGCTCTATTGTATTTTTGGGCAAGCATTTTACAACAAATCTGTACTACTGGCGTGATTGGAGGGCATAATTATAGCTAATAGACTGTTGTATATGGTCGTAGTGGAGCATTTGATGTATTAAATAGTAATAATATTTCATGAACGTCTTTGTTTTAACATCAAGAAAAACACAAAATTCCTGATCATACATAGAACACTTTTAATAAATTAACCAAACATGGGATTGAAAAATATTCTGTATTTCAGTTCATATGAAATGTTCGGTGCGTACAATAATAAATTAATTTAAGATATGTCAGCTTTTAAACTATGTTTATCATTTATATTAAATTCAAATTTTAAAGGGTTAAACTAATTCCAAATTCGAAGTAAAATATTTTCGAATATGTCATGTTTGCGAAAGTAAACTGTAATAAAACAAACTGCTTTCATAAACATTTATCGTTGTATTTGTTTTCAGCTTGGAAGTTCTTTTATTGAATGAAATATGAACACAACGTAACGTTTAATGACGGAAGACGTCGATCAGTTTACACTTAAATGTATTCAAATGATATATTTTTTTAAATATTACCAGCCAGAAGCTTTCTAATAAGTTGTTCTAATTGTTTGAAAGTGAATCTTCATGTACTGAATGTTTGAATTTCTGAACTAATTTAGTGATTATCATAGTCGCAATTACCCATTTCAAGTAAGAAACTCGTTGATTTGTTTATGTTACACATCGTGTGAAACAAATAATTATTAAATAAAACTTCTGTATTATTTAGAAGCACTAGTTAAGTGCACGCGAATTTTTTTCATAGCAAAGCTACACTGGGATATCTAATGAGTCCACCGAGGGGAATCAAACCGCTTGTTTTAGAGTTGTAAATTCGTAGACTTACAGTTGTACCAGCGGGGGGACACAATATTTTTTCAGCTAATTACATAAATCATTCTGGATTAATACTTGCTATTTTATTAAGTTGTTAACTTAACACCAGCAATTCTCTGATGCAAGTGTGCAGTGTAATGTAGTAAAATACATAATATTAAAAATTAGTATAACTGATGTTAAATGATGTTCTGAAAACTAAATACTAACACCGAGTAAAGTGGCTTTAAAATTATTTCACCGACATCTAGTGACAAAGGTTGAAACATTTTCTATAATGTTATCTGCATGTTGTTGTTGTTTCGCGGGGAAAGCTCCAAAGGATTAAATAATTAATATATTTACGGTATTTAGAAACCGTTTATAAAAGTACCACATAATTTTTCCCACGTATTGGACACTTTTCATTAACACAATCTTGCAGTCAGTCCACAAAATTTGTAGCTGTCGTTTAGCCGTTTATAAGTTCAACTTTGTTGACATTTATTTTGTGTCACTTATGAAACATTATATCAGTGACACATTTACTTCTTTAAATTCAAATATTCAAAATATTTCACGTTTTAAAACGATAGTGCACAGGCATTAACTGAATTCACAACATTTTTATGATTGTAAGTTTCGTTTCATATTTGAAGTTCTTTAATAAATGGAACACTAAACAATATATTACTTAAAAGTGAAATCACTTTTTCTGAATGAGGTAGATTGGTTTATGTTTAAACTTATTGTATTATGTAAGAACACACTGCATTTCAAAATGATATTATAAAGTAAAAACAAAACAAACAAAAAATGAACTATTATTATAGGATTTAAAGTTTCAATTTTAACTAATAAATCAAAAACCTTTAGCTAGCTGTATTTCGGAATTGTAACAGCAACAGCAACATTGTCAAGGAATCGTAATACGTATAAAGTTTGTCTTTGAAGCAGGAAATCATACATTCGGTTTTGGTACACGTGTTATTAAACTGGTGACAACTAGTTATATATGTAGTTATAGGATATATATAGAACATCAAAATACCTGTAAGCGAACTTAAAATACGAATGTAACACTAATGAAAGAGTAATGAATGTGGTCTTTATATGGAAGAAGATATTTAACAAAGAAGCTATTAACATTAATCATTCTAGATTAATATTTGTTATTTTATTAAATGGTTAACTCAACACCAGCAATTCACTGATGCAAATTTTTTATTAATGTTCAGTGTAACTTAGTATAATACATGAATGACGTAGATCGGTTCAGGTTTGAACTTATTCTATTATTCAAAAGCACACTCAGTTTCAAAATGACATTATAAAGAAAAAAACAAAACAAAAAAACAGAAAAACTGAACTATCATTATAGGATTAAAGTTTCAATTTTAACTAATAAACCAAAAACCTTTAGCTAGTTGCATTTCGGAATTGTAACAGCAACGACAACATTGTCAAAAAATCGTAATACGTATAAAGTTTGTCTTTGAAGCAGGAAATCATACATTAGGTTTTGTTACACGTGTTGTGAAACTGGTGACAGCTAATTAACCTTTCTAAATATTTTATAGGTTACAGAACTAGGTATATATGAAATAATATGAAATACTTTCAATCACACATTTCCTGTCGGGTTATTTTGGTTTTTATTTCGTATGATTGGCAGATAATAAATATAAAAAACAAATCAGTCATTTTGAAGAATCAGTTAACTGATATACATACGTTATTTTTAATTTGTTCCTTTACAATTAAGTATTCAAATAAAAACTTGTAGTTATATATGTAGATATATGATATATATAGAACATCAATATACCTAAAAGAAAAATTAAAATACGTAAGCAGTACTAACAAAAGTGCAATGAAACATAGTCTATATAATGGAAGAAATTTTTTTACTTGTTTCATAATTATAACGTTTTATTTAGCAGTTCTTTCTATTAATAAGAAACTTAGATTATGGAAGATGATGAAAGAGTATTAAATCTTTATTAAATACATCATTAAGAAAGAAACATACTTAACAATTTTAAATTTTAATATTTTCAGTCGTAGTCCAAGAACGATTTTTCGAACAACATGTAACAACCAAAGGTTTCAACACATTTTGTCGATTATTGTTTGTCTAAAGTGATTATACGCGTAAACTGGACAATAGGTGTCAAAATCTATCACACAGCTAGTTCTACAATGACCTCGAACATTGGTAACATTGAGATCTGCCTTAGAAGAAACATGATTGTAATACTTCAGTTTTTGAACATTTCCTAGTGACATTAGTAAACGTTCTAATATAAAATATATTAAAATAACCAAGTCTTATCATATCAAACTAATTATACGTTTATACTAACTTATATGTTAACTGTTGTAAATAAACTAAAGACGACAGTGTCGTTACTTTTCTGAATCAATGTTATCGTTATTATTATTTTGAGGTTTAAATCTTTTAAACAATGGTCTCACTTTACGAAGAAAAATATTCTCATCGTATGTTGGACTGATGGGAATGAACTTGAAAATTTCATATCTTTTAATTACATTCATGCCGAACGGAAGGTCATGGGTTGAATGTGACGACAGTGTCAACTGATCACCTTCAGTCATATTATGCTCCAGACCTTGCTCTCTCTATTTCATAACTCGTCTGTCTTCGTCTGTCACTGAAATTAATACATTAATATTGTAATTTATTAGTTTTTAGACTAATTTAAATGTTTTATTATTTTGTTGACCTATTTTGGAAAGTGTTTAGTTCGTTTATAAATACTTCCGTATTTATTATTTTAATACATTAACTTTTGATATGTTCCTCATTTATCGATTGTTCCAATTCCGTCTCTTATCAATATGCTAATGCGATCCTTAAAAACAAACTGCCAGTTATTATACACATATATATTTATCCACTCTCTCTAATTCTTCAGGTGTGGCGAATGCGTAACATTCTATATCATATTAATGAAAAGATATGGACTATTATCAGTATTTTATATGATAGAGGTCAGGCTAACTTTTCTAGGACAAACCTAAATTAATAGGTAAAGACGTTATGAGCATAATGTACGCTGAGCTTTTGAGTGTTTTAAGTTTTATTTTGATGTAATTTGAAATGAACATTTTGTGAAGCGAAAGTAAATAGGGTACACTTCAGTATTACAGTGTACAAACTTATATAAAGAATGTTTCTAAATTGTCTTATGTCAAATTAAAGAAGGAATCAGATATAGCTTGTCGCACACTGGGTTTTATTTCAGTGATCGTCCTGTGACATTCACATTTGTATTCTACTAGTAAGGATTTCATTATTATTCTGTACCAATAATACAGAATACAGTAAAACCTTGATTCAGTACTGATATGTATTTTACTTCCAAGTATTCCTGTCATTTAGTCTCACTAACAATCAGTCTTTAACTTGTTGTTTTTAGAAATTTAAATATGTTTAAAGTTTCAAACTGTTTAATAGTTTATCTGTGTACCAATGTAATTTGTTCATAAATGACTAATAATATCGAATTCTATGATTTTCTATACCTTATTTATCATTTATATAGGGAAGATTAGAAATTTTCTATTTGCAGCAATCTTTGTCACTATTATTGCAATACTAAAAAGGTATTTAGAGCTCCAGATGGCAGAGTAAGTTTCAAATACATATTAAAATTTATTAATTGCACATACATTAAGTTCCCTCAAGACGGGAAGGGGAGACAATTGGGGAAAATGTTCTGGCTTCGGGCCACAAAGGAAGTCCAAATTAAAAAGGTGGAAACTTGTGATTTTATGAGCAACAAATTTCGGTAAATTTACAATTTATTAATGAAATACATAATTTAAAATCACGTTCGAAGAAAGTTTATATCTTTTCTAACATGTGGCAACCATAAGTTAAACCAACTGTACGTTGTGACTCCAAAGATACAAGTTCGCAAATTGATGTATTTAGCAAATATCATCTTCTGTTATTTCTCTGTGTTACAAATATTTGCTTTCTAATATGAACACTTATAAATATAAATCTGATGCTATTAAACTGCTAGAAATACTGCATTTAATAGTTAAACGACATTAAATATTTCTAAAGTACTTAAATAGTACCATTCGGTAAATTAGTATGTTTATAAAGAAGTTAAAGAGGCTCAACCAATTAAATTTACATAAACTACTTTTTAAAGGAGCCCAGAAACTTTTTATCTCAATCCTGAAATTTCTCTTTAGGTGTGTGAGTGTGTTTATGCATATCTAGTATTTTTGTCTGTCCTGTGTTAATTCAGCTTTTCACACAGTTCCGGAGTTAACAGGATGAAACGTGATAGGAGAGTTCGGGAGGGAATTCGTTATTTATATGGTGTTGCATTTAAAAAAAGTGCTAAAACGGAAGCTGAAAATCACCCAAACATGATGAGGGTCTAAGAGCTGGTCCCTAGGGTCGTTCAGACAAATATGGGCATCACTTTTTGTGTTTCTGTTCCTTCTTGGGATTTTGGGGCGACATGTTTGACACTGTCTTCATGTCCAAACTCACAACCTAGCAGAATACAAAGTTTCGTACATATGCTCGGGTACCACTGAGGTAGTTATACAAATAACTGGGGGTATGTGTAACATGTGAATCATGAGGATGAAGAACAGTTGAGAGGGAATATTGTTTGCTAGTAGTTGACACAAACCAATCATTGTAGCATTATAGCCTGATTTTATTTGCCCGAAAGCAAAGTTATGAAGCTAGAAAAATAAAAAGAAACTAAATAACTGGGTGGATATTTATTCGGAAAAGTTATTTCATATTGCAAGGTGTTTTGTGAACTCAGCAGACAATATAATTATAATATATTACATATCTATTTCAGTAAATCCGAAGAGATGAATATTTGTAACTTAAACACTAATAAAAATTTGACATAATACTTTAATGGAATTACTTGTAACGTTGAAATGTATTTTGTTTAATCACAAACTCTCAAAGGAATGTCTCCTTACCTGATATGTGCCCACCAGTGGCACAGCGACATGACAGCGGACTCACACCGGTAGAAATCGGGTTTCGATACACGTGGGGGCATAGATAGTCCATTGTGTGGCTTTATGCTTGAATTCAAACAAACAATCCTTATCTGGTATGGAATTGTCTAACAAAAACGCAATGAGTCCACCAATAAACGTACTGGTATTCAAGAGAACTGTGATGAGTTGATTTGCTGCGTCATTTCCTATACGAAATAAATTTGTATTTCTTTTTGTGTGTGTTTCTGTTTTTATTTAAGACTACCATGCTACATAGTGAGTACTACAAGATAGTAAGTTTTAAACGTTTGTTTTGTAGTTTGGTATGTTACGTCACTTTCAAGCATGACTTCAGTTCATCAGATGGAAAAACAGAGGTTACAAACTTGTGATTGATAAAAAACATATAATAAACATAAAAACGAGTGATATATATATAAACAAAATAAATATCAAACACTCTGAAAATTGAATATTAAATCGTTACTAAGCAAAGTCTGTATGTGTGTTTGTCTTCTTACGACTGGTGAAACATAAATCTGACTGCCAGTAAACAACACGTAAAGTCTCCCAGTGGTAGAGCGATAAGTCTATGGATTTACAAGAAATGGTTTCAACTTCCCTTGGTGGACTCATGAGATAGCCTGATGCTATGAGATAACACAAACTCACAACGTAAATGCTTCGTTCTCTAAGTGGAGCGTTAGTATTTGAAACTGTATATCATTCTCGCTGTCTCTTATGTTTTCAAAGTTCATTGAACTGGTATGGCAAAGTGTATAAGTAGTTCACTTTTATAATAATATGTCAAGATACTTTCAGCTTTATCTGCCTGTTGTTATTTAACGGATAAGTTGCAGAATAAAATGGTGATTCTCTAATAAGCAGAAAACCTTAAAATATAAACATTCTTGTAAGGATAACCTTAAAACTGGTTTATCTTGGCAGCGACCAGGGTGTCATCGGCATATTGATTACTTATTATAATTTAGCTTTATATATAATAAACTGGTTTTGTATCATTCTGTAAAAATATATATATAAACGTTATTAGATTTGAACTGATTTGTCGTAATCGTCATTTTATTAAAAAAAATTAGATAAAGTTGAATCCCCATCACAAGAAACATGCTCGTCCTTTCAGCCGTGGGGGGCGCTATAATGTGACATTGAATCCCACTATTCGTGGGTAAAAGAGTAGCTCAAGAGTTGGCAGTGGGTGGTGATGACTGTCTACCTTTTGTCTTGTCGCACACTGCTAAATTAGGGAGGCCTACTGAAGATAGCCATTGTGTAGTTTTGCGAATTAAAAACAAAACAAACGAAATCCTTTCCTTAAAATAAATAATAGTATATGTAGATGAAATTTGCAAGCTAGGAATAACAGATTTTACAATGTTACACTACATTCATGTTGAATGACTTTCTATATCTAATTCTGTTATGAAATGCGAGCAGAATTAATGCTCATTTTATTACTACTGGAAGTTATTGGTATGTATAGCATCATACTGATTAGACTATATTCTATCAATTGAAAATTATTAGAAAGTATGTGCAGACAGTACGTGTTTAGCTTTACACATAAAGACTAAAACACAAAGTTACGGGGCAAATAGTTTTGAATTACATCACACATCCTTAATACCCTTTGTATTAAGTTGGGTAAAAGACGTTGACAAAATGGTCCTGTTTAGGTAATTTAGTATTAACATAATTCTCTTGTTCCAACACTATTGAGAAAATAATTGTTAGAAGTGAATCTTTATATCTTTTTACATACTGAAATATGTAACCTTGGAACAAAAATTAAAAACAATCGCGAATAATCTTCTAAACACGTAAAAGGATGATGAGATAGACGATAATTTTATAACACATATAATAAACTAATTAATGAATTAATTATTTTAATGAAATAGTTTTCTTGAGCTCAGGAGTTCTTGCAGTGAACTAAAGTTTTGAGTTGGCAATTACGAAATATCTTTTACTATTCAGTTTGTCTTTTCTTAAGCATATAAACTTTATGCCACAGACAAACATATTTAATACAGTCTAACATAGAAATTAAATGTTAAGTACTGAGTAATGTGTAGTTGTTATAGAATAACCTATATTGACGTCACTTTGGTGCTCATGTTGTACCCGCAGCGCTTCATAGAGTAACAGTATGAAGATAAAAACTTATCAAATATTCCTTGTTCATACGTTTAATTTTAGGTGTTTAAAAAGTGTACATAAAGTAGCTTTTAGTAACATCTTCCAACATTTTCAACACACCTAACATATGAAGTCATTTTTTTTAAAAAAGAAAGGAAACTGGTTTGTAAAACCAAAACCTCAGAATTTAGGTTCTTAAAAAAATATTTGGCCATTCTTTTACCACAAGCAAGATTTAAGAATTGGGTGTGTAAATAACGTTGAAATATCACAATATATTGCTCTCTGTTAAATTAAGATCGGCCATATTTGGAGCGTAGCCCCTTAACAGTCGCTTCAAGAATTAATCTTCACTGAAAGTCAATAGGATTTGTTTCCGAACGAAGGAAGTTAGAAAATGACATTTCTTAAAATATATTAAGAGATAAAATATACTTAATATCACTGATTATGCTTGATCATGATGTGGTAAGTCTGTACGGTTCGTATAAAAAAAGATTTGGAATAGTGGAATATATTACAGCTGATAGGGCAAGCATGGCTGGTACGAGTGGGATTCGTACCCGTTCACCGTGTATTAAGAGTCGCGTGCCTTAAACACCTGGCAATGCCGAACCTACATGTTTGTAAAATGTGTTAAAAAACGCTTAACATAGAAGTATCCTGTACATAAACACGCATTCACAAACAATACACACCTGGTATCAGTTGTTTTCCAGACAAGTCAGGAAATCTCTTTCCACCTGTTCTGTTTAGTTGAACTTGTTATAAAAACAGTCATTTTAGAATTTGAAAAGCACATGAAATTAGTAGATGTGATAAATTTTGAATTAGGACTAATAATATCATAAATTTGTAAAGCTGAAATGTCCGGAAGTTCCAGGTAAATATTATTTGAAATATTTTAAACTTATGACTTCTTCAGATGTATTTCTATTTTATTTTCATAATTTTACGTCTTGACTGTTTCTATTGTTGTAAATTCGTCGTTCGTGGATGTTAAACTTCCTGTATAATGATGACATTGAAACCCCATACGGTAGTGTTAAATTGCACTAAGCGGTAAGGTTATAATAATTAAGTTTGATAGCTTAAAAGAGTTATTGTAATACAATTTTTACATCAGAGATACTGAAGTTTTTTATTTAATTACGGTCAGCTTTTATTGTGAATTTTACGGAAAACTGCACCACGGATATCTATGATTGCTGTCTCTAATTTAACAGTGTGAAGACAGCTAGTCATCAACACTAGGATGTTATAACAATAATGTTATAACACCTCTATGGCTGAAAGGGCAAGTATGTTTGGCGAGATAAGGTGTCTAGCTCGCAACCCTCATATTGCGAGTCGAGTGCCCTAACCACCTGGCCATGCTAGGCCTGTTTGAGTAGGTGTTTTCTTACTGTAGTGAATCCCGAGACTTACCGCTGTCCCACTAGAAAACTGACTGCATCCCTCTCCTATGAATCCTATAATAAATATGATAAGAAGAATCAGAGGAAATATATGCTGTCTCATGTCAATTTTTGTCACTATTATTACATATATTGGTTTTAATGTTTCTTCAGCGTTTAACCTTTAAAACTGTAACATTAATTGTAACATTTGAAGTGGAATTTTGAGCACACTTTTTTTTCGGGTGAGCTTATACAGATGACGAGACAGATATTAAAAGAAAGATCTTTTATGGATTAGCATTTGGTAGACGAAATACAAATAAGTGTTACTTTTACTCTCCTACAATTTAATAATCGTAATAAAGTAATGCAGACTAACGTAAAAAAAAAAATCTGCCTTCTGTTATTATTAGGTTTCAGAATAGTACAGAATGAGGAATAAATTAATTACTTTTTATTTACGTTAAGTAGTAAGTTCTCAGAAACATGGACTTATAACTTTTACACATCGAAGTCTGTGTAAAAACTGTCATCGTTTTTTTAAACCAAATATGTTAAGTTGACGCTCTGAAAGTAGAAGTAACTCGCAGTTATTCTATTGCACATTTAAGCGTGTAGAACCGGCATGGCCAAGCGTGTTAAGGCGTTCGACTCGTAATCCGAGGGTCGCAGGTTCGAATTCCGGTCGCACCAAACATGCTCGCCCTTTCAGCCGTGGGGGCGTTATAATGTGACAGTTAAATTCATTATTCAAGAGTAGCCCAAGAGTTGGTGATGACTAGCTGCCGTCCCTCTAGTCTTACACTGATAAATTAGGGACGGCTAGCGCACATAACTCTCGAGTAGCTTTGCGCGAAATTCAAAACAAACAAACAAACAAATTTAAGGTGTAGCTTTGATAAAAGTTTTCAAAGTTGTCATGTGAATAGCGTCAGTTTAAAAAGACAAACGTTGTTTTCCGCTTCGCTTTTAGAAAACCTATGAAGGAGAAATAAATTAACCGATTGTGACTAGACTCAATGAAGATGATGACCCACATACTGGGTAGTCTAGTCAGGATAGTGTAACATTTCAGAATTTTGCAAATCCAGTTATCTAGTTACATTATATAACAATCTTCACACATGATGAGCACAGCACAGCACAGTTCGTCCCGTTGCGTAACTTTAAGCTTGAAAATGAATAAATAAAAGATATGTCAATTGCAAATCAGGCGTATTTTTCAGTTTTTTCGGTGGCACATCAGTGTGAAAATGCTAAAAATCCAGTTTCAATACTTGTGAAGGGTAGAGCACAGATAGCCCATTGTATAGCTTTGTGCTTAACTTCAAACATATACATTTTCTCATGTGAAACTAAAAATGTTTTAAATGTATTTATATAGCTTATAAATAATGATAATTTATCAATGACATTAAATAGATTCACTCTGTTTTCAGTAAGTATGAGAAAGGTTACTATATATTAAATCTTGCACTTTATTTGATGATTGTGCATTTTGACAGAATCCCTGAAACGTAATGTTCGTTGTAAAAGGATTCCTTGAAAGGATTAAATATCCAAAGCACACAGGTTTTATTTTCAAGCCGCATGTGTTAGTTAATAGGGTAGGTCATATAACCTGCTTGTGTAAACGTAACGTGTTCCTTTTCCCAACGTTTCTACACGAAAAAGCTTTATTTTCGGGATTGTCATCTGTTACAAGACGCTGCACCTTTCTTATGACAGCAAGGGTTCCACTCGTAACAGATCTTTCTGAAGATGTCCTTCGAGCCACAAGTTTATTCATATTCAATAGTTCACGAATACCATGTAGAGAAAGGATAGTATCCCTTCAAACTTGCATTTCACTATAATTAGTTATTTTATACCTTCATTATCAAAAAACAACACCAGTCACCAGCTTTTCATTGAGACTTCAAAATGGCCCCAGTGGCACAGTGGTATGTCTGCAAACTTACAACGCTTGAATTCGGGTTTTGATACCCATTGTGGGCGAATAACAGATAGCCCTCATGCATCTTTGTGCGAAAAACAAAGAAACCAAAACTGTATTACTTTTGTAGAAATATCATATGAATAGAAGTAATATTTCATTGAAAAATTGAATTTGTGTCACTATTCACGTAAGAAGTTATTATTCTACAAAGAACTTAAGTTAAAGAAAAACCTTTCCACATTGTTTGGAACATTATACCTATTTACGAAATATATGGATCTGTTGAAAATAAAGTATAAAATTCTGTGATTTATGAAAAGTAAAACAAAGCCATGAAATTAACGAAACTATTGAAATAGAGTAATTTATAATAGTGTAAAATAATGAGTTCAATTTGTTCCTTGGGGTTAAGGTAATTTAAGGATATCACAGTTCTAGGATATTTGAAGTGCTCCCCATTTCTAAGCCAATTAAAGTCAGGTGAACAGTATAAAATCTTATCTTGCATCAAATGTTAACTAGCTTAGGTGAAGCATCAGCATGTTATTAATTTTCATATTTAGAACAATGGAAACTAAGTGGAGGTGCTTTAGTTCAGATCAGTTAATATTTTGAGAATCCCCTTTTTGCTTTACTAACAGCAGACATTTGGAAGCAATTTCTGATTTGTCAAGTTTTGATCTATCAAAGATC
>NC_134827.1:20487227-20576192 GCF_004210375.1 Tachypleus tridentatus
CTATATTAAGGAAAGTTTCATCACCCTTAACGACTCACATTTAGATCTAAATTTGTTCAAAGTTTTCCACACTCTTAACTCAGCTGTTCTATAATATATAGATATATATTATTTTATCCATCCATTTACCGGTTTTCTTAATAACTAAATAAACTAATGATGATATTATTATAAGTTTAGCAATAATCATTTATGCAACACGATTTTCAAGTTTTCCTGAAGATGGAATAAGTTATTCGGAAACGTACAAACCTTGTAAAATAACATGTTTTATGTTTTTATTAACCGTCTTCATTTTCGTAACTGAAGTCAATCTTACTCGATACCGGATACATCCTGGCACACAATAAATAAATGTGATAACTAAAATAAGAAGAAATTTAAATATTATAGAGTTAGAAATAGCTACAACTCAAGCAAGAAATACGATAAATGTGTATTTTGTAAATAAGTGAAGATATACATAAATGTATTGAGAAAGAATCAATACTAAGCCTAATTCCGAGAACAAATATTTCGGCTTAGTTTATGGTTGGCGAATTTCTTTACCTTTATTTAAGAGCTTCTATAACCTCTTCGCAACAGTTTAGAAAATTTTCAATTACTGAATAATATGTATTCAGTTTTGGTTTCAGATGAAGTGTGGGCTGGCTCTATGGACGAACAATTAATTTTTCAGCTATCGTATCTGAATGACCCCATGAAATGTTTTATTTCTTCAGCGAAAGATTTTAATGAACCTTCCATGTTTATCTATAATAATAACAACACACCAAGAATAAGTTCATTATAGAACAAGACTTACATAATTGCTATTCCACAGTTTTTACTAGCTATAGAAGCTGCTTCTTCGAAAAGAAAGCCCTATTAAAGATACAGTGGGAATGATAACAAAAGGTGTTAACAACTGAAGCATTACTCAATAACACCTGTGAGTTCAATAACCATTTCAAGATGGATGTCAAAATGATAGCGTTTTGTTTCTAGTGAAATATAAGAGAAGCTACATTATAAACAACATAGAAAGAAACTTTTTATAATAAGTCTGTTATGTGCTCACTTAAAGTTTATTTTGGTAAGTATAGATCATAGTTATTGTATATTAAAATTAATAGGTACTCTTACGTATATTTTTTTTAAAAAGAAAACTGCTAGAATAGATATCTTATAATATTTTTTTATTAAAATAATACAAAAGTACAGATCGTTGTGGTGAAGTTGTATTTATTCATGTTCATGATAATTTCCTAGGGCAATAAAATCAAAACAATTTAATACTATATTTACTTTCAGTGGAATGGATTATCTCATGCTCAATTGTAAATAGTAATGCTCCAGATAAGAATTATATTAATTTAAATACATGTATTTTTATGTAAGAAACGTATTAGAAATAAAAACTAAGAATACTTGATAAACTCGATCGTAGGTATATCATTCATAGGAAGATGTATAAAAACATAGCACGGGCTAAGTCCTTTAAAGAATTACCTTTCGTTCTTAAAATCTGTATATTTTATTGTTTGGTTTCTTAAGTTAATTGTCCGCGTGTAGCACAGAGGTATGTTTGCGTAGTTACAGTGCTACAAACCAGGTTTCGATGTACGTGGTGGGCGAAGCACCTGTCGCCCATTGTGTAGTTTTGTGCTCGACTACAAACAAACATACCCTAAAGCAATGTATAGAATAAATAGAATGGACAAACGAAGGTGAACAACACGGATATAACTATATATAAGCTGTAGTTATCTTCATATTAATACCATATGTTTAAATAGAATATTGATTATTTTAATAAACTATGTTTGAATAATTTCTCACCTCTCTCATTCTGATTTGCCAGATTTCTTGTAGCTCTTCTTCTGTTGCCGACAACATTTTTTTCTTCACTAGGACACTTCCACTGAGGTAAACTCAAAATAGCAAATATCAGACCAGAAAGGCAGAGGACGAGCCTTGAATTATTGGAAGTCTACATTAAAAAAACATAAAGTCAGTTCTTCACATCTAAATATTAAAGTAGCTTTGTCCGTAATTGCGCTGTATAATTTAATCGTGAAACAACAAATCAAAGTAATAATAATTAATATAAGTACGATCCTGAAATATATATTACAGAATAAAACTTGAAGTAGTATCACCGTTGTACAAAATATTGCAGTATTTTACAGTAAGTGTTTATGGTCAATTTTTTAGCTATCATAAAGTGATGATAAATTTCTCTATATTTTGGTAAAAGAGTTGACCAGGAGTTGGCTGGTGTTGGTGATGACCAGCTCCCTTTCCTCTAGTTTTCACTGCTAAATTTGTGACAGCAAAATGGATAACTTTTGTGTAGTTTTGTGTCATATTCCAAGAAGGAAAGCCAAACTGTAAGCTATTGTAAAACCTTTCACACAATCACCTTTTCAAATTCTAAGCAATCTATGGTATTCACTCCCTTTCATGTCTTAGAATAATGGTTGAACGCATATAACACTAGTACCTAGATCTAATAAGTGTTGTTGACATAGCACAGATAGCCCTTTGTATAGCTTTATGCTGAAGAACTACTACATCAAATATCATATATATACATCTTTCTTCTTGTTTATAATTATTTGAAACCAGACAAACATGCTGATAGGAAATATTCATATCAATAAATTCTTTTAGAATAATGGATTTTCTGAATAGCTGAAAATGGTTTTGTCACGGCTCGAAGAGAGTACTACCAGAACCTCTGTGAAGGTTATGCTATATACCATAAACTCTGCAGAACCAACTTCACAGTTTTTGACAGAAGACAAACAAACTTTAAAGTGATTCAAGAAAAGAATGTTACAAGAATCACGTAAAGGCATTCATCAAAGTAGTTAATTACCATATAACCTAGGGTGATGAGTAGACTACAGTTAATAATGTGAAGTCTTTAAATCAGTTGACTAATATTTATATACACATCCTTATCCCAGTAAGATGTAATCTTTCTTCCGGCAGTCCTTGCATAATCTGTTGCACCTGCTCTCATTAGGTAATAGACTGGCCGAGGTATAACTGAAGCAGCTATACCAAAGGTTTTAATAGTTGCACTTAACCAGGGACTGGCTGAGCAGAGGTACTAGCACTTTGTCTATAGGATGCTCTTTGAGTCTTTCAGTGAATGTGGTTTATGCAGCTTAAATCAGAAAGTCCAGTTATTTAAATAGAGTACTGCTGTAACTCACAACTCTGACACCCTTAACTTCACTGCAGGCGATAACATTCAGTATGTGGGTAAAAATATTGACCACAATGTGAGAACCACTGATACCCTCAACACTTATTGGGTATCACAGCCACAATTACTCCTGCAAAGAAAGATACAAGGATTTTTCTTCAAATATCTGTAACAACAGAATATTATTAGGTGTTGGATGATTTATTGTAGAATACTTCACATTGCCATGTACAGGGTTTGCAGTCTCTAACTTATAAAAGTTGGACTTCCAGCCACGTTAGACACTGTCGATAGTACTATTAACACACCCTAGAGTATTTTCATACGTCATTGGTCCTATTATTCTGGAACAGCGGAAATAATTCTTCTACCTATGATCGACCTTCGACCTACAAATCTCTCTTGTATCTACTCTATCATGTAATTCATTTCGTAACCATACCAAACCGTATAATGTAATACCGATCATAGCATTCTATTGGCTACTTTGGTAGAAAACACTGATAATTATAAAATGTCAACCCGATGGAAGCGAATTTCATGATATTATTCTCAGGTCCAGAGGTTTCTGTACATTCATGAATTTCATAGATGGGTGTATCAGACATTTCATGACTGGGTATGGTTGTTTGAAGTGTCTCCTAGAGAAAGTTTATGCTAGAGGTAATGTGAGCCACATACTAATTGGTAAAAGCTGATGACAGTAGAATGTGGGGCCCTTGTCAACAGCACACACACATGTGTTGACTGACACATCACTCATCATACCACTGCCAGTCACATCCCAGTAGCCTCTTCTGTTGCAGAACAGCTCAACCAGGAACTGATTTATGCAGATGATTAAAATGATGAAGACAGTATTATCATCATCTACTGGTGAAGTAATAAATGTTGAAGTTGCAGTAGCGATGACCCATCAACAGACAGTCAGACGTGAATTTGTGAGAGAAGTCATTGATACTTATATTAGAAAAGCAGTCACTTTGTACAATGACCTGATATCTGACAGTACGCTAGTAGTCATTGCATAATCATCAGATACCTTTCGAGGAATATAATCTACAACATAGGCTTCAAAGTTATAATTGACAGATTTTTACACTGCATAATACACTAGGCATCATGCATAATTTTCTTAGATGAAAATTTACTTGTAACTGGAGACTGCAGACTGCACTTATATGTCTTGCAGAAGATGTTGTCCTACCTTTACACAAAATACATACATCTTTATTTGTAACACAGTTCTCTACTAAGTATTTTGAGGTGTACACTGTCTCCATGTGGTAAGAAGCTAAAATTAATACCATGCTTGCCTATCTATACACCTTCTTACAGGGCAGATTTTGGTGAGAACCAACATTACAACTGGCAAAACAACCAGAGGACGAATGATAGACGATAGTAAGAGGAACATTTGGCTACTGGTGTTTACAGTAATTTTTTCAACAGATCGTTGCAATTTATTGAACTCGTATTTTTTGGGTCGCGAGTAGGAATCCCAGTCACTCACACGTAGTGCGATAAAGAAAACTAAAGCTCACAGAATAGATACTCACAAAAACGTTGAAACAATAACATACAAAGATATACAAAAATAAAAATTATAACTAACAAGGCTTTATGCAAAAAAACTAAACAATGATGAAATTATTAGAATTGTATTAGTATACTTTGAAAATAGACTCCTGCAAAAATATCATAAAGTTTATATTCAAGTTCATTGATGAATCAGGTCATGCCCCCCTCTGGTATGTCTGCGGACTCACACCGCTAGAAACGGGATTTCGATATCCGTGGTAAGCAGAGCACAGATAGACCATTATGTAGCTTTGTACTTAATTACAAACAAACAAACAAACAAACAAAGAATCAGGTCATAGCTAGCTTGACGAAGCAAGTTAGAAGATGGAATGTTTTAAAATTTGTTAAGTTACAAATGCATAGTTAATATCACAGAATGTGCTTGATCATGAAGGGGAAAATCTACATGGTTCAAAAAAGAAAGATATGAAAGTGTGGAAAGAATTACGGTTTCAAGTTTAAATTTAAATTTCATGACAAGTGTTTAGGAAATCAACCAATTAAATAAGTGATTATTTAGTTACCTGAGGTTTTCGAGGATTGCATCCGTATACAAACACATATTCTAAAACTTCACTAATTATTCCAAAGGATTATTGTTCATGACAAAACAACCATAAAATCGAGGTATCACTAGTTTTGGTGTTACGTAAGTAGTAGATAAGTGAAACAAAACAAAATCGTTACATCATGTATCGTCACGATTCTGTACGTTACTGTAGGTGTGTAACATAGCTTTCACTTGATTCTTGTGGTTAAAGACATCTACAGAATGTTACAGTTTTATTACATTCCAAATGTTCCCCATTTCTTAGACAAGTTAGATAAATGTTATAAGAACTTACCTTGTACCGAATGTTGACTGGATTAGTGTCTCTAAACCTGACACAAAAAAATATTATTGATGTTATGTAGCCTCAAGCTGGATAGGATTATTGAAGGGAAAGCTTTGGTGTGACTATGTAAGGATATGCAACAATCGACCCGAACATTGATAGGTATTGCTGACATTTTTAAACAATAAATCCATTCATTTTATTCATATTTCAATGAACTTTACCTAAAATATAATCTAAGCAAGAGAAAAAGTTTAAGAAATAACTTTTCGATAGAGTGAAATTAAAATTGTAAATAAACGTTTTAAAGATTTATGAGTAAGGAACTCCAACTTATCTTTACTGAACATTAAAATATATTTTTACCGAGGTATTTAAACATCAACATTATCATTGTGTTACATTTATATTAACAATGTGTAACATTGATGCTTCTGATATACGTTTTTCGTCATACTTCATACAATACACAAATTCAGAGCCGTTTATTTCATTATACGTAGACAAACACATATAATAGCATATTAATATTAAATATTAAAACAAACCTATAAGTTCACAGTCGTCTGTTCCATTTTACATGTACAGTTACATATATAAACATATATGCATATAAACATATCAATATTAAATATTAAAAGAAACCTATAAGTTCACAGCTGTTTGTTTCATTCTACGTGTACAGGCACATATATGGCTGATTACATTAGAACAATTCTGTTGAGGTTTATAATCAAATTTAGATTGTATAAAGGGTTTGATTGATTCCTACCATCCCATATGCCTCTCATTAGAAGAAAAGCTTCTGAAACTTGCTGATACAGTCATCTTTGAGTAATATCTTTTGCAGAAACGACAGGTCATGTGATGGACGAGTGCATGGTGGGATAGGCATTGCTGGTTGATCAGCGTCTGCCCATCCTATCCTTGTTACTTGATACACCCTTGGAGGCTTTAGCCATCCGTGTTTTCTTGGGTCGTACGATCATTATTTCTTCTCTCTACCTGCCTCTTGAAGAGATGTATTATCAGTTAAACCTTGATACCCTCATTGATCAGTTACCATTTCCATTTTTAATATTGAGTGATTTTAATGGATCACCTTGGGGCTAGTATTGATGAGAGGGGTCGTGCTATAAAGTATTTGCTCTTGGACCACAGCCTGTCTCTCTTCAATACTGGTTCTTATACATATTTTTATGCACTTAGTCAGTATTTTACTGCTACAGACCTTTCTATCTGCTCCCCTTTACTTTTTTTAGACAGTCGACAGTTTTTCACGGGGCAGTGATCACTTTCTTATCATTTTGACGGAGACTGATCGTGGTTGATGCCATCCGATCCGCGTGCCTCGATGGAAGTTGGACCACCTAACGTACCTTCTTTACCTACTCTCTCAGAACTTGATCGTGCTATCGATAGATGACTGTGTGGTAGCAATAACTGACTGTATTAAACAGGCAGCTACTCATTGCGTTTTTAAAACCTCGACACGTTTCCCACGGTATCCTCATCCTTGGGAGAATCCTGACTGCTACATGACAAAAAACAACAACAACTCAAAAACGGGCTTGGGATACCTTTCGTAGATATCCCACACTTTTAAACCGCATTGCATTTGAGTAGGTTTGTGTTCATCCTCGGCAGGTCAGACGTCAAAGCTACAAAGAGTCTTGGATTAAATAAAATTCTAGCATTTCTTCTACCACCAGTTCCAAAGCATATGGGACACAATTCGAAATGTTAGCGGCCGGTATACTTCTGACCTTTTTTAATCTTGTTCTATGATGACGAGGAAGTTGCTGATACCCAGAGCATCACCAATATTCTCGGCGAAAGCTTTTATAATGCATCTAGCAATTATGCTTCAATCCCAATTTTTCTTAGCCATCAAAACACGAACAGAATGATCACCTCTTTCTTTTCAGGGTGATCGTCTCTATGATTATAATCATCCTTTATCCTGGAAGTACATCAATCGGACCTTATGATATTCACTACGAGATAGTGCACCATCTCTATACTGTCTCTCTTGCTATTCTTCTGATTGTTATTAACAGTATCTTTCAGGATAATGTTTTCCCGATGCTTTGCAATATGCAATTATACTCCCTTTTCCTAAAACTGGGAAGGATCTCAAGATTCCTCTGAAAAACCGTCCAATTGCTTTGACGAGCTGTCTCCGTAAAATATTAAAGAGGATGGTTAATGCTTGTCTTGTTTGGTTTCTTGAATCAAACAACCTCCTCTCATTCACTCAGTGCGGGTTCCGAAGACAATGGTCCACCATGGACAACCTGATTCGATTTGAAACATCAATTAGAAACTCTTCTCAAACGGCAATATCTTGTTTCTAAATTTCTTCATCTTGATAAAGCTCATGATACAACTTTGAGGTACGTGATCTTGCAAGACCTGAACTCGTATAGGTTGCGAGGCAATTTACCGATTTTTATTAAACATTTATCAATGCATCGGCGATTCCAAGTCCGTGTGGGTTCAATAATTTCCTATTCTTTCCATAAATACTTGGAGTCCCTTAGGGCTGTGTCTTGAGTATTACAATTTTCATTATAGAGATTAATGGCATCGATGTACAACTACCCCCTACAATTGCAAACATCTCGTGCCAGTCGTCAAATATGAGGGATATTGAGCGGCAGTTACAGACTGCCTTTAATCATTTACTGACGTGGACCAGAGCAAAGGGTTTTAACCTTTCTCTCTCGAAAACATTTGCATGCATTTTTTGCCGTCAACGGAGTATTCACCTAGATCTTGAATTCCATACTGGTAAAGCTGTGCTTTCCTTGGTCCCTGAGGCCGAGTTCATGGGGCTTATATTTAACAGTAAGCTGACCTTTATTCCAAACATCAAGCAGCTACGCGAGAAGTGAACAAGGGCGCTGAACATCCTCCGTGTCCTCTTTTCACATCTTGGGGTGCGGGTCGATGTTCCATGCTAAAAATTTATCGTGACCTCACTTGATCAAGATTATACTCCTGGTCTGTGGTCTATGACTCTGCCAGGACTTCCGCCTTGAAAATGTTGGACCCTGTTCACCATTAAGAGTTTTGGCTCGGCACAGGGGCTTTCTTCAGTCCAAAGTTTGCACATCTCATGAACCCCTCTACACCTTCGTCGTTTGCAACTGTGTTTGATGTATGCTTCAAAACTTCGATCTTTACCACAGCATCTGGGGTTGTGTTTCCCCTTCCCAGTGAGCCACACTTTTTTCATAATAGAAGATCTGCCTCTGTTCCTTTTAGCCGTCGTCTCCAGGTGTAGTTGGATGAATTGGGGCTATCTTTGGATGACATAGCGGTATCCACAGATCAGCTTATCCCACCATGGTTAATTACTATCCTCAAATGTATCCTTTCTTTGAGTCATCTGAAGAAGGCAAATACTCCTGATTGGAAGTATCATCTTCTATTTGTCAAACATCTTTCGAACTATCCTTCCATTCCCATTTCTCTCTTACTGCTGTACACTATATATAAAAAATTGAATTTCTCACTGTTTAAATTTTAAATCAAAAATTAAACTTTGTTTGTTTTACCTTGATTCATTTTTTTTAGAATTTTAATAATTTTACGTTACTTTTAACTTTTTTATCTGATGTTTGGCGGAGATAGCCTCGTTGCTTTTCGCCATAAAACGTGAAATCCTCCACCACTCTCTTGTGGAATGTAGTTATTCAATATTATACTTTAAGGTATTCCATATAGAACACTGGAAGAAATTCTACTCATTCAATACCCTTATAAATCTTGTAATTAATACATTTTAGTACAAGTATGTTATAAATCTATTTTCTTCGTATTAGTTGGATCAGTAGAAAATTTAAGGAACTTTTTAGTGTCACTGGAAAGTTATTTAATTCTTTCAATTAAATTCCATTAAGCAACGATTTCAATAGTTTCTTCAGTCTAAGATTTCAATAGTCATTTTAATCTAATATTTTAATAGTTTTTGCAATGTAAAATGTCAATAGTTCCTCCAATAACCCCGCTAGTACAGTGGCATATCTAGGGATTTACAATGTCTAAATCAGGGGTTCAATTCTCTTCGATGTGGGTTTTGATAAGAAAACACACAGTTTCTCATTATAAGATTTCAATATTTACCTCAATCTAAGATTTAAATAATCCCTTTACTTTGAGACTTCTGTAGTTTCCTTAATATAAGACGTAAATACCATTATCCTTATGGATATTAAATTTAATTTTTAAAGCATCTCTGTTCTTTTATCTCTATTAGAATTATGAGAGGCCAATGCTATTGATGCGAGTTTCTTCCACTACTGAAAGTTTTACCACTTCTAAAACATAAAGTTGTATCAGCAAAGAATAAATTAATCACGAATTCAGATGTTTTTCTCAGGAATTTAAACTTTAATCTTTGTGACAAAACTTTCTTTCAATCCCTTATATTATAATTCGACAAATTAGAAACAACTTTATGAGGTTTGTCGACATAAACTGTTTCTCTTTGCTGTTTGAC
Organism: Tachypleus tridentatus; assembly: GCF_004210375.1. NCBI lineage: Eukaryota > Metazoa > Arthropoda > Merostomata > Xiphosura > Limulidae > Tachypleus > Tachypleus tridentatus. The sequence continues at coordinate 20,497,354 of NC_134827.1, forward strand.
TCGTTGATGGGTAAATGTACATTTTTTCAATTATTGTGTATGACCTTGACCTTTGAACTACGTTCACCAAAAGTTAACCAATTAGTTTCTGGGATACTCAATATTTGTAAAAAGACTCGATCAAAAGTGCATGGGCCCGAAATGGCCAGGTGGGTTAAGGCATTCTACTCGTAATCCGACTATGGCGGGTTCGAATCCCTGTCCCACCAAACATGCTTTACCCTATCAGCCGTGGGGAGTTTCACGTGACGATCAATCCCATTATTCGCCGATAAAAGAGTAGTTCAAGAGTTGGCGGTGGGTGGTGACGACTAGCTGCCTTCCACTGCTAAAGTAGGGATGGCTAGCGCAGATATCCCTGGAGTAGTTTTGCGCGAAAGTAAACAAACAAACAAACAAACAAACAAGCGTATGAAAACATTTCAAATTAAATTGTTGACGTACAATGTGACCTGGAACTTTGACTTTCATTGACTAGTAGTTATACAATTTTTCCTTGAGGAGCACTTAACCGTTGTACCAAATTTAATCATAATCCGATTTAGAGATTGCAAAAGAATATTGTTGAAACATGCCCACAAAAGCAGAGTGATAAGTGCAGGCGATGTCATATTGATTTGACAAAGATTTGACTACCCCGTAAACAATTGATGTAAAGAAAACTACGATTTGAAAAATCTGTGATATTTTCATTCCTAGAATGTGAGGATTCATGGTTTATGCTTCGTTACCGCAGGAAACGCGCTTTGCACTTTGGGGTTTTGGGTACGCTTTACGAGTGATGGCTAAATTCCAGTAACTGATAAAATAAAAATAATCCACAAATTAGCGGTTTGTGATGTTAGACCAATTGTCTTTTCTTTAGTAACATTTCTAAACTACAATCCGCTATGTACACCAAGCTGTACTGTAGTTTTACGCAAACATTTTACAACAAACACTGTTACTATTGGACAACATCTAGTGTCGGTGATCAATATATTCTATAATTATGGCTTATATACTGTGTCGGTTCTTGTAATTTTGAGGTTAAGAAATGATATTTCATTCCTTTCTTCCTGTTCACATGTGAAGTTAATGTTGGGATGTATAGAGTTAATGTGATTGAAAAAAATTAAGTGTGTGTTCTGTAGATCTAAATCCACCAACCGTGTCATCTACATATCTGTACCAGTATAGTGGTGGATGTAGTGCTGTGTTAATTGCTTGTGTTTTAAATTGTGTCATAAAATATTAGCTAAAACTGGTGATACTGGGTTGCCCATGCATAGGCCATTTGTTTGTATATAGTTGTGGTTGTTGAACATGAAGTTTGTCTTCATCGTGGTAAATTATATGAGGGTTGCTAATTGGTTGCTGGGAATGTCTATAGATGGGTCTCGGATATAGAGTTCTAAGACTATCTTGCAGGCTTCAGAAATTGGAACTTATGTAAAGAGGGATATAACATCGAAACTGGCCATTAAGGTTTTATGATTAAGTTGATTTAGATTAGACTTGAATTTATAAGAGTCTTTGATGAATGAGCTGGCTGATGTTACATATTTGGAGAATGACCATGCTATGTATTTACCAAGATTGTAGCATTAAACATATGGATATATGTGAAAACTATTGGTCGTAATGGACAATTTGGTTTATGAGGTTTGGTGATGCCGTACATTTGTGGTGTGCGTGGAGTCAGTTTTAAATAATGTTCTGAAAACTAAATACTAATATCGAGTAAAGCATTACAATTATTGCAACGACATCTTGTGACAAAGTTTTAACATTTTCTTTCATAGTGGGTGTTTGTTGTTCTTGTAGTTTCGCGACTAAAACTTCGTAGGATTAAACAATTATTGTATTTAAGTAATCTAGAAGCCGTTGATAAAAAAAGTACCACATAATTCTTCCCTGTAGAAGACACTTTTCATTAACATAATCATGCAGTCGGTAGATTTCTCAAGTCAGTCCAGGTTTAATGTTTATAAACAAATATAGTTAGAAATAACAAGAGTTGTAGCTGTGTTTTAGACATTTACTAGTTCAACTTTATTAACGTCTTAGACTGTGTCACTTATGAAACTTTATATCAGTTACACATTTACTTATTTAAATCAAATATTCAAAATATTTCATGTTTTCAAACGATAGTTCAGAGACATTAATTGAATACAAAACATCTTTATATAATAAATATTGTTTCATATTTAAAGATGATTAATAAATGGAACATGAAGACAATATATAACTTAAAAGTGAAATAAGTTTCACTGAATGACGAGAATCGGTTAATGTTTAAACTTATTCCATTATTCAAAAGTACACTCAGTTTGAAAACGACATTATGAAAAAAGAAGGACTTACTGTTTCAATTTTCAACTATTAAACCAAAAACTTTCAACCAGTTGTTAGAGCTTAGAAGCCGGTTTTCTTTCTGAATTATACTAACAACGACCACATTGTTAAGGAACCTAATAGGTATAAAGTTTGTCTTTGAAGCAGAAAATCATTAATTAGATTTTGTTACAGATGTTGTGGAACTGGTGACAGTTAATTAAACCTTCTAAAGGTTTTATTGGCTATAGAACTAGCTATATATCACATAATTTTAAATACTCTCAATCCACACATTTTTTATTACGTTATTTTGGTTTTTATTTTGTATGACTTGTAGACAATAAATACAAAAAACAAATCAAATATTTTGAAGAATCAGCTAACTGATGTACAAGCGTTATTTTTAATTTGTTCCTTTACAATTAAATATTCGAGTCAAATACTTGTTGCTATATACGTTGCTATATGGTGTATACAGAGCATCAATATACTTATAAGGAAACTTACAATACAAATGTAGTAGTAACAAAGTGTAATGAGTGTAGTCTTTATATAGAAGAAGATATTTCACTTGTTTGGTAATTATAACGTTTTGTTTCGCAGTTCTTTCTATGAATAACAAACTTAGATTATGTAAGATATTGAAAGAATCTCAAGTCTTTATTAAATACGTCATTACGTAACATGCTTAACAATTCTAAACTTTAATATTTTCAGTCGTAGTCCAAGAACGATTTTTTCGTACAAGTTATAACAGTCGAAGGTTTCGACATATCTTGTCGATTATTGTTTAAAGTGATTATACACCTAAACTGGACATTAGAAACAAAATCTATTACGCTGCTGGTTGTACAATGACCTCGAACACTGATTATATTCAGATCTGCTTTAGAATAAACATGATTATAATATGTTTATGAACATAATATAATATGTTTATGAATGTTTCTTAGTGACATCGGTGAGCATTCTGATATAAAATGTATTAAAATAATCAAGTCTTATGGAAGCCAACTAATAATACGTTTATACTGACTTATATGTTAACTGTTGTAAATAAACTAAATACGACCGTATCTTTACTTTTCTGAATCAATGTTATCATTATTATTATTTTGAAATTTAAATCTCTTAAATAATGGTCTCACTTTACGAAGAAAAATATTCTGGTCGTATGTTGGACTGATGGGAATGTACTTGAAAATGTTGTATCTTTTAATTACATTCATGCCAAATGGGAGGTCATAGGCTGAAGGTGACGACAGTGTCAACTGATCGCCTTCATTCATATTATGTACAAGGCCTTGCTCTCTCCATTTGATAAGTCCTCTTTCTTCGTCTGTCCCTGAAATCAATACATTCCTATTATAATCTATTATTTTTTATAATAATTTAAATGTTTTATTATTATTTCACTTATTTTGGATAGTGTTCAGATCGTTTATCAATAATTCCGTATTTATTATTATAGTACATTAATTTTAACATGTTCCTCGTTTATCGATTGTTACAATTCCATCAGCTATCAGTATGTTAAAGCGACCGTTAAAAACAAGCTGCTCGTTATTACACTCATATATAGTATTCACTCTCTTTAATTCTTTAGGTGTGGTGAATGCGTAACATTGTATATTATATTAAAGAAAAGATATGGACTATTATCAGTCTCTCATTATGATAGAGGTTAGGCTAACTTTTCGCTGACAAATTAAAATTAATAGGTAAAGATGTTATGAGCATAACGTGGGCTAAGCTTTTGACAGCTTTAAGTTTTTATTTTGATGTAACTTTAGTTAAACATTTTAAGAAGCAAGAGTCAATAGGTTTTATAAAGATCTTACAGCCAGGTTTTGATTGACGTTTTCAAGGAACAAAAGAAGCGATGAAAAAATATAACAGGTAACATTATAATTTCCGAAGAACTACCAATACAGAACAATATGTTAAACAAGAACCACCAATACAGAACAATATGTTAAACAAGAACTACGAATACAGAACAATATATTAAAAAATACGAATGAGTGTGTAAAATACATTATGCAGACTTTTATAAGGAATGTTTCTCATTTGTCTTATGTCAAATTAAAGAAGAAATTAGATATAACTTATCTCACACTGGGTTTTATTTCAGTGATCATCTTGTGATGTTCACATTGTTTTCTATCAGTTAGGGTTTCTTCATTCTTATTCTGTACCCTTAATACAGGATACAGTAAAACCTTGATTCATTACTGACATGTATTTTCCTTGAAAGTATTCCTGTCATTTAGTCTTACTAACAATCAGTCTTTTAGTTGATGTTTTCTTAAATTTAAATATGCCATAGTTTTCCATTGTGTAATAGTCCACCTTTGTATTTGTGTCATTTGTTTATAAATAATTAGTAATACCGAATTCTATGATTTTCTATACCTTATTTATCCTTTATAAAGGGAAGATGAGAAATTTCGTATTTATAGTAATATTTGTCGTTATTATTGTAATACTAAAAAAGGTATTTAGAGCTACAGATAGCAGAGTAAGTTTCAAACATATTTAAACTTATTAAGTGTGCAAAATTTAGTTCCCTCAAGACGGGAAGGGGAGAAAATTGAAAAAAAAATTCCTAGCCTCAGGCCACCTAGGAAATCCAGATTAAAAATAGAAAATTGTTATTTTGTGAGAAACAAATTTTGGTAAATTTAAAATTTATTTAAAAAATACATAATTTAAAATCACGTTTGAAGAAAGTTTTTATCTTTGGTAATTGGTAACAGTCCTAGATAAAACTAGTTAACGTTTAGGTTCGGCAGGTAGCAGTTCGCTATTTGACGTATTTCGCAAATATAGTCTTCTGTTATTTCTCTGCATTACAAATATGTGCTTTCTAATATGAATACTTACAAATATAAATCTGATGCTATTAAACTACTAGAAATACTGCATTTAATAGTTAAACAGTATTAAATATTTCTAAAGTACTTAAATAATACTATTTGGTAAATTAGCATGTTTACAAAACAGTTAAACAAGCTCAACCAATTTTACATAAACTATTTTTTCGGGAAGCCTAGAAATTTTTATCTCATTCCTCAAATTTCTCTTTAGTTGTGTGTGTGTGTGTTTATAAATATCTAGTATTTTTGTCTGTCCTATGTTAATTTAGTTTTTCACACAGTTCTAGAGTTAACCAGGTGAAACTTGATAGGAGAGTTCAGGAGGGACTTATTTATTTGTATGACGTAGCCTCTGAAAACAGGAACTAAAACGCCAGCTGAAGATCACCCAAACATGATGAGGATCTAAGAGTTGGTCTCTAGGGTCGTTGAGAGAGATTTGGGTATCACATTTTGTGTTCCTTTTCCTTCTTGGGATTTTGGGGGCGCCATGTTTGAAACTGACTTCATGTCTAAACTCACAAGCTAGCAGGATACCAACTTTGATACATATGTTCGGGTATCACTGAGGTATTTATTGAAGTAACTGGTGGTATTTGAGACTTGTGAATCATGAGGAGGAAGAAGCACTTGAGAGGTAATATTGCTTGCTGGTAGTTGTAATAAACTTCACATTGTAGCATTATAACCTGATTTCATTTTCAAGAAAGCAAAGTTATGAAGTTAAAAAATAAAAAGTAAATAAGTGGGTGGATATTCTGAAAAATTATTTCATATTGCAAGGTTTTCGCAAACTAATCAGACAATGAAATTATAATATATCACATATCTACTTCGGAAAATCCGAATAGTTTAATATTTGTAACTTAAAAACACCTGAAATAATATTTTAAGGGAAATACTTGCAAGGTTGAAATTTGTTCGGTTTATTCACAAACTGTCAAAGGAATGTTTCCTTACCTGGTATGGAATTGTCTAAAACAAACGCAATGAGTCCACCAATAAACACACTGGTGTTCAAGAGAACTGTGATGAGTTGGTTTGCTGCGTCATTCCCTTAACGAAATAAATTTGTAGTTCTCTTTGTGCATGTTTTTTTGTTTTTATTTATGGGTAGCTTCGAACATAGTGAGTACTACAAGATAGTAAGTTATAAACGTTTGTTTTGTAGTTTGGTTTATTACATCACTTTAAAGCATGACTGTAGTTCATCAGATGAAAAAAAAAGATGTTACAAACATATGATTTATCAAAAAACATATAATAAAAATAAAAACGAGCGATAGATAAAAACAAGATAAATATCAAATACTCTGGAAATCGAGTATCAACTCGTTACTAATCAAAGTCAAAATGTGTGTTTGTCTTATAACTAGTGAACCATAAATCACACTGCCAGTAAACACAAAGTAAATCCTTAGTGCTCCAGCTGGAGCAAAATTCTGGGGTCCGCGTTGAGATGTCAAACTCAATATCATTCTCGCTACTTCCTGTGTCTTCTCAGTACATTAAACTGGTATGCTAAAGTCATAAAATTTGTAGTTGACTTTTATAATAAAATGTCAAGATACATTCAGCTTTACCTGCATGTTGTTATTTAAAGAAGAATTTGCAAAATATTCTCTAATAATCAGAAAACCTTAAAATATAAACATTTTTGTAAGGTTAACCTTAAAACTGGTTCATTTGTCTTGGCAGTGACTGTGATGACGTTTACAAATTATACGTATTTCTCTAAAATGTATTAAATTTCTTATATAGACCCACTTGAATATATATATATATATATATTTCCAATAATTATGTTACGTCTGGAGATTACTTCAGAGCTCTACGCGAAGAGCTCTGGTGAATGGATACTATTTTAATTATAAAACATTTCTATTTTTAATAATACTTTGCTTTAATAGTTTAAAACTTCGGTGTGTGTATGGAGTAAGAGAAAGATTTAGATTTTCCTACTGTGAGTATTGGTATTTTCAACTTCAATGACATATTATGAGACACATGAACTAAATGACCAAATTAGAGAACCATAAGGTTCGACCACATTCATTTTCTAATTTGAAATTTCTTATAAGTAAGAGGAGGAACAGTTGACAACATTCACCGTCTGTGCGGCTACTCTTAGCCGAATATTAAGACTTGACTGTCACAGTTATCACTCCACTATCTTGCTGAATGTGTTCTTCTGCATATTGTAATTAGAATCTTGGACCTTCCGATTTTTAAGTCGACACACCAGCGTTAACCACACTACGTTCTTTTCTAAAAAAATGTTATTCAAGTTCTGTGCTCCTGAGAAATATCCAAATAAGAAACATCGTATTCGGGAAATGTGAACTGTTTTGTTCAATTCTCTTTTTATAACAGTTATTTTTCTGTTATTCTCAGTTTGTTGGAAAACCTTTTTATTTAAAATTACGTTATGACATAAATAACTAATTTATTAAGAACTTTTTAATGGCATAAAATAAAACAGTTCTCATGTAAAGTTTCTTTCTTGAAATATTTTTCCCTCTTACCAACAGCGTTGTTGTTTATATTTCAAAATCACCTTTGGACTTCGACTAAATGTATTCTTTCTCATTTTGTTGGATAAATCACTGTTAATTTCTTTAGCGTATTACGTACTACGTATTGAACTTGTTGCGCTCTGAACCACCTATATTATTTAAAAGATGGTTTATTAGTAAAAAAGTATCAGTTAAAATTCCACAAGTTTCCTGACTTCAAGCATAATATACAAGGGGTATCGAATTTCAGTACCCCTGGCAAGCATACCTTTGAGCTTAAAAAAACACCAAACAAACAATGCACGTTTCTTTTATTTTTTAGGTAATTTGCCTCATTTCAGTTCCATCTGAATTCATTCTTTAATGTGTGATGAACGGTAAAACATGAAGGAATATTTTTTTTTTAAATTACCAACATCATCAAAACTGATGTCCCATATGAAACAATACTTTAAACAGTTTGAATGCGTTTATTCAAGAAATGTTTGAAACATTCAATATCTAGTATGTCCTCCACGGGCTGTGACACACTCCTGACACCGATTTGGCACACTTCAATGAGTCTATCGATGTTATCTTAGGGCTTGTTGGAATTCCTGTACATTCTAAGGAGGGTACATGCCTCGACAACATATCCCCACAATGTTCAATCGGATTTAAATTTGGAGATATGCCGGGCCACTCAAAATTCTCTATTTCTTCCTCGATAAGGAAGTTCACACACTCTCTGGCGACGTAGGCTCGCGCCATAACATGCATGAGAATGAAATCATTGCCGACAGCATCGGCAGAAGGCCTCACAATAGGTTCCAGGATATTGTCTTTATATCATCGTGCGTTCAGAGCATTCGTGTCGAGTATGGGAAAGACCGTGCGGCCACACAAGCATATTCTTGCCCAGACCATTACAGAACCTCCTCCATAAGTGTCGACTTGCACAATGGTACAGGCAAAAAATCGCTGTTCTCAGCGTCTCCACACTCTCACACGTCCATCATCACAAGAAACAGTGAACCTGTTCTCGTCTGTCTACAGCACAGTGGCCCATTGACTAGTTCCTAGTCCAAGTGCTGACGAGCAAACTACAAGTTGGCTGCACGGTGAAAAGCTGTCAGAATAACGCCTCTTGCAGGCCGTCTAGCTCTAAGGCTTCCATTGTGCAGACAATTTCGATCTGTTTGCGTCGATACACGGGTTACAGTGGAATGTTGAAGGTCATTTCGCAGTGACCAAGCCGTAGCTAACGTGTCCCGCAGAGCGGTAGTCACAATATAGCGGCCCTCTCTGGCTGTTGTGCAGCGATAACAGCCTTGACCTGGTCTCCTGCTATAAGAGTTCGTCTCCTGGTAGCGTTGCCAAAGTCGATTGATGACGCTTGGTGACACACCGACGCGCTGTGCCACCCTCCTTTGGGTCTGGCCATCCTCCAGCATCTGGAACTCCATGGTCACCTCGTTCTCTGTTAGGTGGTATCTGACTGCTTTGGTACACAAGATGAAGGTACGCACTGACAAAACTAGCCGCAAGAGACCCGTGTTGGTGTTTTTTTTTTTTTAGAATTAATGAGGACTGCATAGTTTCACCCAACAGTCTTATATAGGGTACCATGAGTTATATTCTCCTTGAATGAGGTGAGTTTCGTTTGAGTTGCTTCAAATTTCACTTGCAAGCTTAAAAATACACTTGTAGACAAGCGGATATGTTTTTCATACATAAATTTAGTTTATGAAACAAATATACTGAAATATGAACTTGTTCCTTTAATTTTTGTGAGTTGTATATATATATGTTGTATATGGGTGTGTGTCTCATAATAACATAGTATGTCCAAGAAAGCAACCATAGTATTTAAAATCATTATAAAAGTAAATAATTATCAGTTTAGGTAATATTTCATTCATTTTACAAAGGAGAACAATATAACAATAAAGGTAAACCTAAACTATTTTACAAGACGAAACTTCGATATACTTTTGTTACTCCGATTGCTCCAATATTTTCACTGTATGAAGTTAGTCCGCCTCCAGATCCCCAAATTCCCGAGAGGATACAGGAAATTCCTTTCGCAAAACTTCCACGATTTATGGCGCTTGTTGGAGGATGAGGTGCACAGGCTAGTCGCGCGCATGCGTTGTAATCTCCCACTGATTCTACTGTCGACGCTAATATTCCTGCAAATATTCCAAAAAACTGCACCAATACCGACTGTTGGTAAACCCCATTGTCCTGAAAAACGAAAATGATATTTTACAAAAAATACAAAGATAATCTGGTTTTTCCTATAGCATTCATTGATATTTTTCTGTATTTCATAACATTTTATTCACTTTATGAAATAGTTGCAGACGTCTTCCAACATATACCGTATTTAACATGAGTTTTTTTTTGTGTTCATTAACTTGAGTCAATTGTTATAGAAAATTCCAGTTCCCTTTTCTCAACTGTAACATTCTAAAATACACATCAACAAGTTTAAGAAAATACATGTGTAATAAAACATAAAACATTTCCACATCTTTCACATTTTCACGTATAATTAGTTTAACTTATAATTCAAGACAGTATGAGTTTATAACGGTTTTAAGTTGTCTTGTGAAATTCATTATGAAATTTTATTCTCTATAACAGATAAATTTGTTCTTATTAGAGAAAACTGATCAGGAGATAATTTTGTAAGCTACTAACTGGGAAAGAGAAACTTAATCTGCTTTATATAGAATGATAAAAATCAGTTTCTGTAACTGATTACCTGGATAAGGGAACCTGATCCATGGACTGGAGTACATAGTCTGTACATGAAGATCAGTTCTCGCTGCGTTGGTTGGTCCTAGGGCACCTGCAACAGTTAGTATGGCACAAAATACCCACGCTGTAATTATGGTAAGCAAAACCTGGAAGAAATCTTGGAGTTATATTTTCCTCGGCATTACAAAGAATGCTCTAAGCATTATGCATTTTTTTAAAAATTGGTTGAAGTAAATCATTAATTGTAAAATATGGTGAGCAAAATTATATTTCTATATAAGTATAAAAATAATGCTCACTTATTAATAAAGTGGACATGTTTAAAAACAAATAAGTAGATTGTAGAATGAGGTAGACATTTATTCTCAGTTAATCAGTAACGAAAACTTTGGTATAAATGTGTATATAATGTTAAACTTATGTATAATATAACAATTGATTTGATTTGTTTCGAACTTTACGCCAAACAACACATCTCTGTTTGTCCCTAATTTAGCAATGAAAGACTAGAAAGAAGGTAACTAGTCATCACCACCCACAGCCAACTCTTGGAAAACTTTATTACCAGAGAATAATGGGATTGATTTTGACATTATAACGCTTTCAAAACTGAAAAGGCGATAATGACTAGAAGACCGGAGTATCAAACCCGCCACCCTCAAATCTCGAGTCAAGTTCCCTCAGCACCTTGCCGTGCTGGTCCGTAGATAATGATAAAGTTAAATAATATGTAGTTCCAAATACTGATGTGATATTTATTTCCCACAAAAAATACAATATTGCATAATCTCTTTTTTTTGTACTACATGTTTTGTAATACAGTTGTTGTGGTTCCAATTATAACATCCCAAGACTGAACGAGAATATATCTTCATAAAACCAAAACCTTATTTTAATATTCATGATGTCATTAAATCTCACAACAAAAAGTTTTAAGTTTCAGTGACATTAATTTGGAGATTATATTTATTTCGCTAATAAAATTTATAATTAAAGAATTAGTGTATGTTCATGGAAAATTGAAATATACGTGAACCTTGATCAAAATGTATACCTACTGGAAAAAGCTTGAAAAATGGGAACTGTTTGATCTTTCATCCTGTTTCTTTACTGGTGCTACATCCAGGAATATTAATGTTTCGGAGATACTGTGAGAACAGCACAAGAAGGGAAATTGTTCTGGAAATTCAACAAGAACAAAACAAGAATTGGTATCTAAATATTTACTGCTACAGCACTGATCATCAAATAACCAAAGTTACTTGTGACAACCTGTTCCTTATCAGTCTATATCACTAATAACGAAGGTAAAACTTATCTTTGGTTAATATAATTCTCCATGTTTTCTCTGATTTAAGGCTTAAATCATGAGTATTTATTAACAAGCATGCCTCATGTTCAACCTACTTTCCCTATATCTTCCCATAACAAGTATGTGTACGATGTTTCTTCCGGGGGAATCTCACATCTTCTAGTGATGGTGGTACAGGACACTACTATAAGATTGCTACTTCTTATCAAGTATAATTTACATCCAGATTTCTGTTCACCTTAATTTTAGTTTGGACAAAGAAAGTCACTCAAGTAAACAATTCACTTCCTTACTGTTATTGCAGGCGGACCTATAATCATTCTTATTAATCTTTAAATATGTTTTTCGACGTTTTTCGATGTTATTCAAGGCCTAATGATTTTAAATCACTCCAGTTAGATATAGACCTCAATTAGTCTAGCTTTGTTTATATTGTATTTAACAGCAATATTTCTCCATTATTGAGACTATATCAGATTTACAGACTGATTTCTATTGAGATTTTGAGCGGCTGTTAGATTTCAGTTTTTGTGTATTTTAGCTCTGTTTAAACCTGTTTAGATACCTGTATAAATCCTAGGGTTCCTGAACTTTAAAACCACTTATTTTAGCAATTACAACTTGTCTACATTTATTGTTTCTATCCTAAAACCCCTTACCTTGCATGAATTTACGTTTATAATTTTACCTTTGCTAAAATACCTCTCTGTTGATAAATATGCTACGGCAAGTTTTGATATTGTATCTCTTTATACCTTATATATCCCGTAATGAAACTTAAAATTTAATCGTAGACCTTCTCTTTCTCACAGACACTGAACAGTATCCTGATTTCACCATTAAACAATTCCTGGAACTTCCAGTTCCCTGCCGAAAGTTAGATCAATTACTATTTTATGACGTAATTTATGACCGGGTTGATTGAATCGCCATGGGATCCCTCCAGGGTCTGAAAATAACCATGAATTATCATGAACGTAAGTGATTAGAAAACTGCCCGCGTGGACTTAAACCTGTCATTTACAAACACCATACTGATAACACTTTCTTCCTGTTTTAACAATCAAGCCACGTTTCCAAGTTTCTTTCTTACCCTAATTTCCAACATCTCCATATCACATTGACATTCGATCTTGAAGAAAATAATTCTTTACTTTCCCTAGGCATCAGTATTACCAAAGAAAGTAAACGTATTTATACCAATATTTATCATGACAGAACTTTTACTGCCTTCTAAACCAACGTCAATAATTTCATCCTGAACTTCTTAAAACGTATTGTGGTTAAAAAGAATTTTTAATCTTTGTTCTAATTATTTTATTTTTTATACAAATAAATTAATCTTCTAAATAGCCTATGTTAAGTAATTGCTATCAAACTGGTTTACAAACGAAGATTACAAGCAATTTCCTATAAAACAAATTTCCACCACCAGACAATCTACATTTCCCCTCATTCTCTCCTTTACTTATTTGGGTTTGGAATCCCTATCAATTAAAAACAAAACAATTCTCTTCCTTAATAAAAATATTTACACTCAAATTAAGCGTGTACTGCAGGAAAGGTCACATACATCGGCAAAACGAAACTTCTGTTAACATCTAGATTATCAAGCAGATCTACCATCTACTATTTAAACCCAGAGATCCATCAATTCATCGATATTCTGAAACCACATGCCACAATATTTCATTCAACGTTATATCTGTCTCCACCACAAGATCTTTAGACCATGATCTCTGTATTAAAGAAAGTTCACACGACCATTAACAATTTACATTTAGATCTAAAATTGTTTAAAATTTTCACAGATTTAGCTCAACTTTTGTACAATATATATATATTGTTTTATCCGTCCATTTACTGGTTTTCTTAATAACTAAATAAACTAATAAATGTATTATTATGTTATAATTTCAGTAATGATCATTTATGCAACACGGTTTTCAAATTTCCCTGAAGATGAACAGTTATTAGGAAACGTTCAAACCTTCTAAAATAAAATGTTTTGTTTTATCAACTGTCTTCATCTTTGTCATTGAAATCAAGCTTACTCGGTACCTGATACATCCTGGCACACACTACCAGAGTTGTTTTAAAACAAAATAAATAAATGTTGTATTTAAAATAACAAGAAATTTAAATATTATGGTGTTAGAAATGGCTACAAATCAAGTAAGAGAAAGAAAATATTTTATATTTTGCAAGCACATAGTTCATTAAAAGGATTAAAAACAGAAAATAAAATCCCCGAAGTGAAATACGATAAATGTGCATTTTGTACATAAGTGAAGATGTACATAAATTTATTGAGAAAGAATCAATACAAAGCCTAACTCCGAGAACAAATATTTAGGTTTATTTATGGTTGGCAGATTTCTTTACCTTTATTTAAGAGCTTTTATAACCTCTTCACAACAATCTAGAAAACTTTCAATTACTGAATAATATGCATTCAGTTTTAGTTTCAGCTTCATGATGGTTAAGGTTTCTAGTTTATTGTTGGAATAACACATTATTTAAAGGCTTTTATGTCATTCTTCGTTTAAGTGTCTGTAGCGTTTTAAAAGCTACCAGAATTTGGTTTGCACTGGTTTATTATACGTTGCTCTAAAGAACGCAAGTTTAATCCCACATAATCTCGACTAGTCGGAGAACAGACTTATCTGTAAATAACTTGAGTCTTCTCTTCTTCTTCATGTGTCAAATCTGCGGCAGACATCGACGACCATGGCATGCCAGACTTCTCTGTTGTCAGTCCTCCTTACCAACTCGATGTTGCTCATTGAGTTCTTGGTGAGATAGTTATTGGGACTGTCGATATATTTATTTCTTTGACACCCTCTGCTTTTCCTCCCTTCTATTTTTTCCACATTGCATCTGTTTCTCTATCCCATTCTTCCTACAGATGTGTCCCAGAAATTCCATTTGTCTCTTTCTTATAGTTTTCATGAGGGACCTTTTGTATCCTGCCAGTTCCATGACTTCCACATTTAACTTGACACTATTGTAGCTTATTACTATTTCACTTTATTTTGAAAATGTTTTCTTTTCCAAACACAAATTTAAAAGCTGCAAATATTTAAATCGGAGGACAGTTTGATCCTAAAATATATTTTTTTATTTCTAAACTGAAAACATTTTTGGAACATCGAACTGACTTTCAAGGTGTTCTTTAACAGTGATTGACAAAAACTAGGTCCGGCATGGCCAAGCGTGTAAAGGGGTGCGACTCGTAATCAGAGGGCGCGGGTTCATATCCCCGTCTCGCCAAACATGCTCGCCCTCCCAGCCGTGAGGACGTTATAAGGGGCGATCAATCTACTATTCGTTGGTAAAAGAGTAGCCTAAGAGTTGGCGGTGGGTGGTGATGACTAGCTGCCTTCCCTCTAGTCTTACACTTCTAAATTAGAGACAGCTAGCAGAGATAGCCCTCGAGTAGCTTTGTGCAAGATTAAAAAAACAAACAAACAGGCGAAAATTAATTCATAACAATTCATTTTTCACATAATGATAACCACTGTTTATGTCAAACTATCTTATTTTATTCCGCTTGTCATCTTCGCATAACAAAAAATAGGGCTCTACTAGGATTAACCAATACAGTAAATTCTTCATGGCATTAAAATTGTAAGATATATTTTGAGGTTCAGAGATGTGTTACAGGTTTTCAAAAGTTACATGAACTATAAAAGTTAAAACTTTTTAGAAATATATCAATCATAGTGCTTAGTGAGAAACATCTTTCCTTCTTCCAAATAATATTATGGAGGACGGTCAGTTAGGCCGTTTTTCACAATTGCTCTGAAAATTTAAGGGAAGACTAGTACAATATTTCTACGTTATATTGTAATTTGAAAACTATAGTATTATTATTATTACAATAACGGATTTTATACCGGTTTTGAAACGTACATATTTTTCCATACATTTTAACCTCTTTGCGATCACCATAAGATGTTAAAATTGTAGCGTTACTTCTTTACCTTTAGATTGAAGTTTTATTCTAACAATACCTCCCATTAATTAAATCACTCACATTAATGTGTATTTTCATACTGAATAATGATTTTCATTAGAAATGCCCAAATTAATGACTAACTTAAGTTCTAGATATTAAATGCACAGCCTAATTGATCGAGATTATAACATCTTGATTTATTAGCGATTTTGTGATGTTTATTTTCCAAGAAACTACAATTCGAAGACATTTTGTGAGATGATAATTCTGCACAAAGATCTGGTGGTTTCTGTTATTATATTGGTTAACACGTTTACTACGTCATATAAGCGTATTGTGTAGTAGTTTGATGTTTGTGATTTGCCATATATAAATAAATAAAATTTTGTAATATTACCTGAAGCTCGAAAGCTGGATTATCCTGCGCCATGATGACGAAAGATTTCACAAGTCACTCCAAGATGTAACAGGTACAGATCAATATGGATATACTGATCACAAAAAGTGATCCTACCTTTCTCTCTCGGTACACCTACCTGTTGACTGAATTGCATACAAGAAAGTTTTAGTAGTGCGTTCTTGTGTTGTAACGAGATGGAGGAAGCAATGAGTGTGATGTTACAGGATGTGACGTAGCTATTAATCTAAGCGGATTTGATGAAACTATTAATCTCATGATGGTATGTTATTTTACATTAAAAATAAAACACACGTATTCCTTAAATATGTAATTTTCGGTAAAACTTTCTGAGATAATTGAAGTATTTTGAGATAAAACAGAAACTCACTGATAAAAAGAAATTTTGAACTGAACAAGATAAAATGTGTATTCTATATATTAGGGTTACTTGGCTTGTTTATTATTAAGCTAAGAAAATGTTGAAAGTTCAGAGTTTATATCTTTTATTTTAGATAAGACATCTTTATTAAAGAAATTCACTGCAAAAAATACTGACACTCTTGCTCGCATCAACCGAAATAAACTGAATTTTATATGATTTAGATTTTGTATATAACATGCTTACACAATTCTCTTCCTTTTTCTGTTGTCGCTTTCTGAAAATGACATATAACGTTTAAACACAAATAACTGCGTTTTCTGTTTCGGTTCTACTTATCAGATGTTACAGGAGTGACAGAGCAGAGATAACCAATTGTTTATCTTTGTACTTAATTGAAAACAAACAAAACAGTGTTTAGTTATTTGTAAAAAAAAAAACATAGCAATTTCTTATGGTAAACAGACCAAGATTTATAAATTATTTGTGTGAAGCAGGTCTTTGTTTTTTAAATATAACAACCAAAACAGTACGAGAGCAGTGAACTGGTTAAACTCATACCTCCCTACAAAAAACTGGACAAATGAATGTGAAGCGAGAGAAGATGGTACAATAACGTTTTACTGTACGTGTTTATTACCATATATTACGACTGCATGTATAGGGATAGAAATGTACCTGCCATGTTAAGTACAAAACTATACACTGTCAATATTCTAGATATAACAATGGTCAATCACAAAATGGTCACATATAAATGACAAGGAAACATTTAACCTTCGAGACATCAAATAAACGAAAACAAATTGATAATAATTAAGTGGAAGACGAATCTGACAATTTTTAACGACAGTTTGAATTCCCAGCTCTGCCCTTGGTGAAGGTTTACAAGACCATAATGGATTCTCTTTTTGAAGTTCTAACTAATATAGTTAAAATGTCTTCTTTTAAAAACGTTTTCAAGTTGTTTTAAGGAGATTGCACTTTATAGCCTTATTTAAAAACGTGGACAAATTTGCCAAGAAGAAGGAAAATCTCTACCAGGATTTTCAAAAACGTTCATTCTCTGAGGAACCTGTTGCTAGACAGAGAAAGTCATTACTGATAAGTGGAGAAGGGTAGAAGTCGAAACGAGAAAATCCGCAGAAATGGAAAACGAGTTGCGTCAGTTCTCTTTCAAAGCAACCCATTTTACAGTAGAGATGTGGTTAATATTTCTACTGTCTGGATTTGGTACAGTTGACACAGTAATTTTGATTTTTGCTTCTACGGAAAACTATATTTTACCTCAAGAAGTAGGAATCATTTTGAAAGTATTTTAATTATTTAATATGCGTCTAATTCAAGTTTAAGCCCTTATTCTAATTCTAATATGAACCAGAAATTAAAATGTGTGTATCAGAAAATATCTTCAACGTAAGTAGTAGCAATATCTTAATTCTCAATATTGTAGCTGGATATTTTATTTTATTTATTATAAGAAACAAGTCAAAACACTCAAATTTTTATTTACAGTCTTTGATTTAAGGAATTTTGTTGTGGTGTGATATTTTATTTACAACAGCTACTGCAGTAACGATATAGGGGTTATTCAACAGAATATTTTTATTTTTCAATATGTGAAACGTTTAACAAGAATTTGTTTATATATAGTCTACTAAGTTAACATGCTAAATTTGACCTGAATCAGTCAGCTCGTTAAGGAACAGATACGTCCAAAGACATAAAGTTTTACCGTAATATTAGATATTCATCACACAGGTATGGCTAAACTTGTGTGGGCTTGGCATGGCCTAGCGCGTTAAGGCGTGCGCTTCGCAATCCGAGGGTCGCGGGTTCGCGCCAGAGTCGCGCCAAACATGCTCGCCCTCCCAACCGTGGGGGCGTTATAATGTGACGGTCAATCCCACTATCCGTTGGTAAAAGAGTAGCCCAAGAGTTGGCGGTGGGTGGTGATGACTAGCTGCCTTCCCTCTAGTCTTACACTGCTAAATTAGGGACGGCTAGCACAGATAGCCCTCGAGTAGCTTTGTGCGAAATTCCAAAACAAACAAACAAACAAGACTAAACTTGTTTAGAGCGCATGAGAGAGAAAAACGCCTGTACCTTAATTTTTATGCTTATCCATATCCTGTTTCACTCGCTAGAGCTGGATTGTATAAAGACGAAAAAATGCATCTTTACTTGTTAAAATATAACAGTCCGGTAACACATTTAACTAAACAGGAAATAATACTGGTATCATATACTCATAGATGTAGATGCAAAAGAAAACTTTCGTGATGTTTTAACTGTCAAATTTTAATGCAATTGGTGTGGCAGTAGATATTTTGTAAAATATGTGAAATAACGCTTGACATAGAAGTGTCTTCTACATAAACAAACGTTCTCAAACAATACACACCTGGTTTCATTTGATTTCGAGAGAAACCACGTAGTATCTTTTCATATGTTCTGCTTGACTGAACACGTTACAAAGGAGTCAAATTGAAAAAAGAATCATCGCGTAATTTTAAGAATTTCAAAAATGATTTTTTTTTGTCAAGGATACTGTGCTAAGGTTTAAACGAAACATCTAAAGCACATGCAATCAGTAGCTGTGGTAAAATTTGAATTAGGAATAACAATACCATAAATTTATAAAACTGAAATGTCCAGAAGTTCAAGGTGAATATTGTTTGAAAATTTTTAAACTTATGTCTTCTTCAGATGTATTTGTATTTTATTTTGATAATTTTACACCATGACTGTTTCTACTGTTGTAAGTTCGTCGCTCGTGGACGTTAAACTTCCTAAATAATGAAGACATTGAAATCCCATACACTAGTCTTGATTTGCATTGAGACGTAACGAAATAATAATTAATTTTGATGGTTTAAAAGAGTTAGTATTAAATAACTTATTAAGTCAAAGATAGCAAAGTTTTTATTTAGCTATGTTTAGTTTCTTTGTTTTGAATTTTGGCCCAAAGCTTCATGAGGGTTTCTTTGTATTTTGAATATTAAAGTATGACTGTTGAATAACATGAATAGTTATCCAGTTCTATGAATGGATGGTTTCCATAACCTTGTAAAGTGGAGTAAACAATACGTAGTCACAAGGTCATAATGATTCAATATATTTCTGGAGAGTTGCAACTTCATGGTAAAGATGTTGGCCACAAGTGTAGTCCTATTAGAAATACAATTTACTTTACTATCAACATACGTCTAATCTTTCGTAACTTATTCAAAGACAAGGTATCGTTATGTCTGACTATATTGAACGCACATATAATGTCTGTAATTTAGCAGAGTAATACCAGAAAGAAAGCAACTAGTCATGACCACCCACCATCAACTATTGAGCAACACTTGATGGTGGATGGTGATAACTAGCTGCCTTCTTTCTAGTCATCACCACCCACCGCCAACTCTTGGGCTACTCTTTTACCAACGAACAGTAGGATTGACCATAATGTTATAACGTACCCATGGCTGAAAGGGCGAGAATATTTGGTGTCACAGAGGTTTAAACACGCAACCATCAAATTACGAGTCCAGCGACTGGACGACATAAAGGTTGGGGTAATATTTCAAAATTGTACATGCCCGGTTGTCTAGTTACATTATGTAATGATCATAATGTGACGCTATTTATAGCTTTTTTAACCCAAAAGTATTCCTTGATTTTAAAGTTCCATTCGGTAGTTGTAGGCCTAATCGTACTTCAGTAATCATGCGAATAAAACAAACAAGTTTGACAGAGCCAACTACAGTCCGATTCTGTAGCGTAGCTGGTTACATTAGAACAATTCTGAACGATTCAGGCATTTTAGCCACTTAACTGAGGAGCAACTTTTCCTTGATATTAAAATAAAAAAAATTAATACGGATATTGCATCATGTTTTCCCAGCATCGCCACGTTAGTTAAGACGCTCGACTCGTAACCTGAGCGTCGCGGTTTCGAATCCCCGTCGCAATGTTTTTATTTATTTATTTAGAATATAAATAATGATAATTTATCAATGACATTAAATAGATTCACTCTGTTTTCAGTAAGTATGGGCAATGTTACCATATATTAATACTATGCATTTACGTTGAAATTATGCAACTTTATATGATCTACTGAGGACTGATCTTTTTTTTATCGACTTGGATGGTTTTGGTTTGTGGAGTTGGTAAGTTTATACTATGCTGATCTTTATAAAGTTTAAGAAACACAAATTTAAAATCTATAATAGCGGATAAAGCCGATTTTTTAATTCATTATATAATTTAAAGCATGTGTAACCTTTTCATGGCTGAATGCTTGAAAAAGTGAAATACAAAGGGAGTCAAAATATTTGTGAATGAAGCAGTTATGTGAAAATTTAAATTTGAAAAATGTCTAGAAGATGGTGAATGTGAATGATTCAGTGCATTTCTAACTGAACTTGAACCTTTCGTGTACTTTTGGGTTCAATTGTGATAAGTTAGAATTATTACATAGCATGCGCTTATAGTGTTACCTAATATTACACTGCATTTTGCATTTGATATTCATATACTCTCATTAACTTATTTTACATTTGGACATACATGTGATACTAAAGAGGTTTAATAATATATTAAACCCAATTTTGAGCGTCACCACGTCCACTCATACTCTATCCGATGACTCTGCACCTTGACAGTAACCCTGCAGTTTAAAACCATTTGCAAAAGGATTTTCCTAAAGACTGCTATATCCAAAATAATGCAACTATATTGCCTTTAAGTTATTTAAAATTTATTTACTGTACGAAGAGGACGGGTTCGTAGTACCAGATTCAACACTTTGATCGTTTAAAAATCAGTAGAAGATACGACCAACAGTTTAACTCGCATATCCCTGCATGAAATACCATAAATCCCTGTATCATCCACCAGCTCTTTGACGTATGTGACAATTGAACAGAAGATATAACTGGAAATCTTATCTTGGTGAACCTATACCTTATTGACCTCGTTTCGAGATAAACAACATTTTTTGAAGATTTGTATTTTGTTGTTTGAGACACATGGATGGCTTTTTGCCACATTATCCTTTGTGAATTCTCACCTGTTGTAATACATTGCACTTTGCTGGACATGGCTGGAGCATGACTTGTTGCATGACTCTTTCTAGAAGGTTCTGATGCTCAAAACTGACACTTATGACTTCCAACAGATATTTTAACCTTAAAAATTTTAGATCTTTGATCTAAACACATTTTTATGATATGAGTATATGAATACTTTGCATCGGAAAGAGCTGTTACAAATCCTTCAAATTTGATCGTTTTTAAACATTTCAGACTGTCTACTTAAATTTAAAAAAAGTCAAAACTTATTTCTGATTAAAGCCAATCCGAATGCGAATTTATATATATATTGACTTGCATATTTTAAATCGTTTCAATATAACGCAGTCAGACCTGAACTTGCAGATGTTTTGTTTTAACTGAATTTATGTTTCACAATGCAGATATAATCTTACTGAATTCTTGATTTGTATCAACTGCATTTTATCATTGATATATTATTTTGGAGGTTATACATGATTGTTTATGAATATTTTATACACCAGATGAGGCCCAAAAACGAATATTATTTGAACCAACTTGAATTTCGATAGAAAAGTTGTTGAGAAAAAGAAGGGTAAACGTTTTGTGAAGATATAAAATGAAACTAATGTTTACAGAAACTAATTAAAACTTATTCAAAAAATTAAAATAATTCTATACTTTGACTGCGTAGGCAACATACTTTTTTAGGTACGTTATCTTGCTTCTCAAAGTTTAAACATTAATTTTAATCATGGAACTTAATTAGTTTGTTTCATCATTATCTCTGAATATTAATTATTTGAAATATATTTAAAAAAAACCAACAACATCTGATGGTGACAAAGTTATGACTGAAATGGTAAAAACCATAATTATATCAGACAGCATCCGGAGACACATTGACATTATAGTGATGGGAGGGAAACAAAAGTTAATAGGTAATCTAAAAATAATAAAACTTTAGAGAGACGAATACTCGGACAGACACCACATGTTCTCAATATATATATATATGTGTGTGTGTGTGTGTGTGTGTGTGTGTTTGTGAGTGTTTGAACACGTGTAAAGATGTTAATAATAAAAAATATAAATAAATAAAAGATAATTTATACTACTGATAAACCCCATAGTTGTCTCTAGATATGTATATGAACACGTCAATATTCAGAGCCAAACAAACCTAAAACTTCTGATTCGTTCTACTCATTCTCACTGTCGTTTCTGTTCAAACAATCTTCTCATTGTATTGGTAGCTAATATTCAACGTTCTATATTCTGAAGCTGCTTTATTTTGTAAATTAAATATGTCAAAGGCAAAAATACTCTAGCATTGTTCAGAAATACCAAACAGTACCATTTCATCGATAGAATCTTTATAACATTTGGTAACGTGACCGTGACAAAACAATTCCATGAACAAGCAAGCAAAAAATTTAAAAAATCTAACGAGGTGGAACCAATTTTTTTTATAAAATAAAGATTGGGGATGGTTTTAATGGGTAGTGAAATTAACTGTATTACACATGTACAACGTTTCGACAATCTTTAATTTTTATCAGGTACAAGTGTTTTGTATAGAGATAGGGATGATTGTTTGATGTTAAGCATAAGGCTACTTAATGGCTTATCTGTGCTCTGCCTACCACGAGTATCGAAACGCGATTTTCAGCACTGCAGGTCCGCAGAATTTCCGCTGTGTCACTGGAATGCATTGATACATTACGTAACATACGTCACACGACCGGACATTGTTTAAAAGTAAATATATCTTTAAAGAGAGGCTGTGTTTTTCAGTTAAGATAGCTTCCTTTATATCCGTTATTTGTCTTACATTACAGCATTTTCTGTGGATATACTGTGTTTTTAGAGATGATTCGTAAATTACAACGTAATGTTGTGTAGTTGTAATTTTGTGTATCAGAGTTAATGTTGTTCGTGAGTTACGTTGTACCATTGTAATAAGTTTTTTACTACGCATTCAAACCGTGTCCATACTTCATATGAGTGAAAGTGAAATGCTTTTTAAGTTTCACGATTGACTCATCACATTTCCAGACATCTAATAAAAAATAGATGACTGAAGCAAGAAAATGTATTGCTATAAAGAGCCTGGAAGGTTTTCTTTTACATAAGGCTTGTCTTATAAATGGTAATAAATTCTTTGGTTAAGGTCCATTAACAGGGGCGAAGTCATGGTAAAAATACCCATAAAAACCACAAAATTGAAATGTTTATGTTCTCACTCACGGATCTAATGAATATTCACACAAATTTTGGTGAAGATCCATCCAAACTCTACGAAATAGTCATATGGATATTCAAGAGATAATATAATATAATATAATATAATATAATATAATATAATATAATATAATATAATATAATATAATATAATATAATATAATATAATATAATATAATATAATATAATATTGTATTTATATTTATACTGCTACATGGATGATGTCTATCTGAAAGTACTAACTCCCACTCATTGTCTCGCTGGGAAGCACCAGAAAGCGTAAGACAAGAATTCAGGGATGAATACCGTCACTGTTACAGATTAATTCCAAGATGAAAAGTAAATGCATTTTACTTTTTTTCGTTTTATCACTCCAGACATAAGACATCCAATACACTTTTCGTCTGGGCAGTGACCGTTGATTGTTCCCAAACTATTTCATCTTGCTGTTTTCTGGCCACAGTCTGAACCTTTTTTATATCACAAGTGTGTGTTTTTCTTATAGCAAAGCCACATCGGACTATCTGCTGTGGCAACCAGGGGATTCGAACGCCTGATTTTAGCGTTGTAAAACCGAAGACTTACCGCTATTCCAGTGGGTGACTTATATTACAAAACAAGGTAGTTGATATTCAAACCAATAATTGTTTTACCTTGTTTTATAACAAGTAACGCTGACCAGTCATGGCTGAACGAATTTAATTAATATTTCATTTCGCTTCGCTATACCTATTTAAACTTTTGTAGTATTTATTGATCTATCTTTGAACTTTTGTTATTTTTGCCAATAGCTAAAGACAAGATCTGATTAATTCAACATAAAATTGCTGTTTAAACGTCACCAGCGCAATATTTAAAAAAACTTAATTTTACTAGAAACTTTAAAAAACCTACACAGTAGTACCTCCAATATTTTAACCAATAAACTACTAACCCTAATTTTCATTCTGTAATTTTTATAAATGAATGATATTAAAATACAGCTTGCAGATACAGCTACATTCATTGTAAAAAGCATTATGGCTGTTATGATATCAGGAATTCTTTAAAACATTTTTTATTAATTGTTTGTTTCAAGTTTTTGGAATTATTGTACATTTACTAGTTATTTTAAATATATGGATTAGTGGCAGCTATATGTCGGCAAAACAAAATCGATCTTGTATTTTATTCGAGTGACGATTTAGAAGTAAATTAATAGAAGAAAAAGTAAATGACAGTGTTTATGATAAGCAGACTGTAGGTGAACCAATCACCTCCTTGATTTCAGTTTCTACTGTTTCTGTCAGTAAACTGAATGCCAAACTAAAATCTAAACTCAAGTGCATAAGTGTAAAGATAATTATATAAATCGAGGTTTCATTTTCATAAGAACAGTTTTAGCTAATGGGAACATGAGGACAAATAAACGTACAAGGCAGATGGGTAGGACCATCGAGTTCTTTAAGCGACAAGTAAATAAACTTTAAGGGCAAAGCAATTTCAAAACCAGGCCGTTATTTCATGAAAAGTCATGAAGCTTCTTTGTGGTATTTTATCTTTTTGGGAATGAGCCTGAAGCCATGCTATAGGATATTCTACTGTTATGAACCAATCGAGACCACGCATGAAGAGAGGTATGTGAAACCTTCAAGCGTATACCTTGAAGAAGAAGGTAGATGTAGGAAAGGATGACAAGCAATTATAATATAAAAACTGTGGCTCGTTCTGAGTTAAACAAAATAAGCAAACGCTACTAGTACGTCGTAACAGATACACACACATAGCACAAAACCTATTCCACATTAACGTATGAGAACAAAACTACTGAAGCGATTAAAGAACATTTACGAAACATATTAAAAAAAAACGGAATTCTCACCCTGATATGGTTAATTATAATCTAAATTATGTACGAAACTTTACTTAAAAATATTCACACCTATTATTACTGTATACAAGTATAAACAAACAAACATAAAAATAAAACACATACACACACGACACGCTACAAACGAAATAACTACAACACAGGTTTCAATAGCAATTAAAGAAACAATAAAAATACATCTGGTGAAGATGGCATATAAGCCATCTTAGTCAGTTAAGACATTTAGCAATTGCTGAAACACCTCTCGGAACTATTTAATCGCTCCCTGCACCTGGGGTACCTCCCCTTCTTTTTGAAGGAGGAAAATATTCTTATATTTCTAACAGGTTTAAAGAGGGGAAACCAATCAATAAACCATAGAGCTGTAGACCAATCAGGTTGAATCAACGTAACCAGCTTCGTAGGTAAAATTCTAGTAAGAGTTGTAAGTACTAGATTAAGTGCATATTTAGAGAGAAAATCATAAAATTATCCGAAGAAAGAACAGAACGGTTTCAGAATATTTCGGTAAACCACTGTTAATTAGGTTAACTAAAATAATAATGAAATAAAAAATATTGCATAATCGACTGTTAACTCGACCTGGACAAATACAATTTGACATTCATATATTAGGTTTGAAATGTTACAGGTAAATCTACTATGAGGGATATAAAATAAAATGTCGAATAAATATGTATAAACGATATGTCATTAACTGATACACATGTTTGTTTTTTATTGTTTGGCTTCACAATTCGTGGATAATGTAGCAATTCGAAATAGTGACCAAATGTTTTCCATTAATTTACAGCTTACGATTAATAGTACGACTGAATACTAGGAAAATGAAGCATAATAATTAATTTATTAAAAATACAGGTCTTTATGTTCTCAAGATCCAATGAAGCTCGTAAAAAAAACTCAAGAAAACTCGAGATTCACCTAGATGAAAACATTTTTCAGACTGACACGCCAACAAAATTTTTGGGGCTTAATATTTGACCGAAGAAAACACATGCAAACGAACTAATAAAAAAAACAAAAAACGAAATAACATAGGCACATCAGTGAGAAACATGCTAAATATCTTTTAACAATACGTTCGACTGTTAGTTTGTCTGCTCTGTTTGGGTTAACGTAGCACTATGTATGATTAAAAAGACAGTACAAACTATACAAAATTTAGTTCTCACTACAGTATATGGAGTTTCATCCACAACAAGTTCAGTTTTCTACACATATATGCGAACACACAGCTACTCTAAATTAGTTCCACCCACTTTCAGTAAATCTTTAACAAAACAAACTATTGCATGTGCCAGGTCACTTTATCATACATGATAGGCATGAACCAAAAAAAAAATTCTCCCCTTTACCTACTTGACCATATTATTACTGTGATGTATTTACTATGTATTATTAGAGTATTAATGTTAAATACATACTTAATATATTAGCAATAGAAAAGGCATTTGGGTATATGGTACTACGATTTGTGTAATGTCAGGCTGTCCACATTCCAAATGAAGAAAAGTGTATGTTAGTGTAAATGGTCAACGCTGAACGTAAATGGACACGCCTCTGACAAGTTTGTTTGTTTTCTGAATTTTGCGCAAAGTTGCACGAGGGCTATCTTCGCTAGTTGTCCCTAATTTTGCAGTGTAAGACCAGTAGGAAGACAGCTAGTCATCACCACCATGAAACAAACAATACTCTTTTTTCCAACGAATAGGGAGACTGGCAGAAAAATTAATAACGCTTTCGCGGTTGAAAGAGCGAGCATGTTTGGTGTGATAGGTATTCAAACTTTCGACTCTCAGATTACGAGACGAATGCCCTAACCATCGGTCATGCCGAACTCTCATGGTAAGAATAATGTAATTATTATTGTGATTTCATAAAAATACAGATCCTTCAATTGTGTGGTGTTTAGAACTTAACAGTGTTCTAAACCTAATGGATCCAACTTGAGTGAAAGGGATTCACAAGATCAATAGTGCTGGAGGAAGAAGTCTACATAGCACCAGACCCTTCAAAACCCTGATCAAGATTCAGCTAATCAACAAGCACATACCACTAGTTTTCTGGCTACTCTTGTTTGACTCATTACAGATTAGTGAGATTTGAGTTTCACTCAAACAGCTTTTAAGAGCGGAAAGCGTTTTTGTTCTAAAGGGTTACGAATCAAGAACCTTATGTATGCTATAATTTTTTTTTTTCACGCAGAACTTAGCCCTACTTGTGGGTCTGACTGATTAGTGTATTAGTTCCATGCGTGCCCTATTCAGATTTATATAATAGCCCATTGCAAAAGACAATTTCCCACTGTATTTCAAGAAACACTAAAACAAATGTAATAAAACAGATATCTAAAACAAATATAAATTTATTCACCTAAATTGATTACGTTTTCACAATGAAACTAGACATCTAACAGTCTGAAACATCGTCATCAAATATTACAAATTCCGACACCCGACTATCACAAAACTAACATTTTGAAGTAATATTTGAAAGCAACCAGTAGTAGCATTACACCGCTCGACATGAGCAGTAAACATTATAAAATACACATTACACGATTTATGAGAATGAAGTATAAAGCTGGTCGTAACTTGTAAACAAAACAACGAGAGTAACTGTTTGTTTTTTTTAATTTCTTACAAAGCTACACAACGGCTATCTATGCTAGCCGTCCCTAATTTAGCAGTGTAAGACCAGAGGAAAGGCAGCTAGTCATCAACACCCACCTCCAACTTATGGGATACTCTTTTACCAACGACTAGTAGGATTGACCGTCACCTTATAACGCCCCAAGACTGAAAGGGCGAGCATGTTTGGTACGACGGGGATCCGAACCGACGACCCTCAGATTACGAGTCAAACGCCTTAAACCACCTCGCCATGCCGAGCCAACAAAGAAGGGGAGGATTAAGGTAAAATTTATAAGGCAACAAAGAATTAGTTGGAAGTATTACAGTCTCTTTGTGTTAAGCCTAACACTTTCTGTTTTTATATTAAAATAATAATTTTATAAACAATTCCAGAAGAATACTAAACTCACTGTAAGCATATTACTTATATTGGGGGTATATGTTGGGATATATCAAGCTCAACTGTAACACTGTGTACGAAGAATCCCACCTATCTTAATACCTTGAACTGTTTTATTAAGCGTGTTTTTTTACACATGTCACGTACTGTGATCTGGAGATACAATGATGTGGTGAAGGTAGAAGATCCTGAAACTTCCTGACGCGACAAAAACTTTTGTAGTCAAAACCAAACGAAAACAAAACGTTCACAATGTTTTAACTGTCGAGGAATTTCTGCAGAATGTAGATGTTTTGCAAAATGTGTTATGGACGTTGAAACACTTGACATAAAAGTCTCTTCTGCACAAATAAACATACATACATATACAATATGTGTTTTACTCTAGTTTGCTTTTACAAAGTCCTTCTTCACGACCTACCAAAGAATACATAATTGCTTTTAATGCCATAAAAACACACACATACACAGGATGGAATAACCTATCAACAACATAATGAAATCCAATAACCCTGACCCTAACTTTCTCCAATTACTCTCTGTAAGCCCATTGCTACTGTTGCAAGAGTGATTAGAAACGAAAATTCTATTGCTATATCGTTAATTCTATATCACAGTAATATTTTCCTTGTTGAAAATATCAACTATTCAAAATCAACATTTTATGTGATCTCTGCATGTCCCTGTCAATCCATCCAAAATTCAGATGGTTTTTGGCCCGGCATGGCCAAGCGTGTTAAGGGGTGCGACTTGTAATCTGAGGGTCGCGGGTTCGCATCCCCGTCGCGCCAAACACGCTCGCCCTTTCAGCTGTGGGGGCGTTATAATGTTACGGTCAATCCCACTATTTGTTGGTAAAATAGTAGCCCAAGAGTTGGCGGTGGGTGGTGATGACTAGCTGCCTTTCCTCTAGTCTTACACTGCTAAATTAGGGACGGCTAGCACAGATAGCCCTCGAGTAGCTTTGTGCGAAATTCAAAAAACAAACAAACTAAGTGAACTGAGGTTAAACTGTGGGTTTTAGGCGACAGGGAAAACAACAACAAGATACAGTTATTTTAATACTGGGTTGTTAAGACACTGAATACTAAACTGGAAAAGCTACTTGGTATAACGGATTTCAGACGAGTGCTTAATGTTAATATATATTTGATTTTAGCAGTTAATATTCTCGAGATTAACCACTCTTCTACATTGTTTTCTATGGCCTATTAGTACCTTTTTTTGCTTGATGCAGTAATTTTCTTTATTTATATTCCCTGATGTAACTATTTCTAAGCTATGCATATGATACCTATTAGGGGAATCTAAAATTTCCATAGTGAGTATAATATAAATATTTATGTACATTACATAAGAAAGTGTCATTCCTGCAGCATATCTACAACAGGGTAAAATTTTAAGTTTATCAATGTTTGTGATAACTCGTGAGATTTGTGTGATTTGCAGTATATCACTGTTTTACTAAAATAAGTCCGAAAACAAGGACAGAATCAACTATTTTTTCACTTGAAAATGAAGTTCCCAGAAGAATCAAAGAAATGCACTTAATTTAATGACGGGCATAATGAAGTGAATGTAGTGCAAGTTGTGGAAATCATGTTCACTTGAAGTGCCAGTTTCCCATTACACAACAAAGAAGTCTAATTTAAACTCCTCGGCATGTTGCTAAATTCTGGCTTTATTTGTTATTTAGGTTTCTCACGTTTCTTTAAGTTGTTTAAGGTGTAAGTAACCTACTTGATGAGTTGATATTACTTTTAATTCTATGTTTGATGGAGAAAGTGTAGAAACGTTTTATAAAATCTTTGGTTGAACTTTCAGTGTCAGCCATGATAAATTCGTAATTTCTGTTGTTCCAAGAGAAGACAAAAAATTCATGGGAAAAATTCTTTCAAAACGGTATTATATTGCTATAAATGGATATATTATTTTCCAAATTTTGGAAAAGCTTTTGGAACTCTACATAAAAGATAACAACAGAAGTAATTTTTTTTCACATTTTCATATACTGTTAAAACAGTGTTTCGAAGAGTAGTATTAGAATTTTCTAAGATTGGTTTATGAATTTTCAATTATTTTTAAATCGTGAAACTACTAGAATAAAACAAGTAAATAACTCCTAATGAAAAACAAACTCAGTCACAATCGTAAGATATAGTTTCATTCTTACGAATGGAAATGATTCCTGATGAACGAAAGTTATTCCAGGAAAGCATTTTGGTTGTTTGATGCCTTTCCTTTTTATTTAGTGCCACTATAACAGGGATGGGTAGCTCCATGGCTACTGGCCACATGTGCCCAGTGGATAGTACAATTGTGGCCAGCTCGAGATTAGGAATAAACCTTTTCCATAATTTATTTTTTATTGCAAGTTTGGTTATCAGCAACTGCACTGCCTCACGTCATCTTTAATATCGCGCGTTTCATCACTGCCACAGACTCCGCCCATTTTGTAACGTCAGTCTCGTTGAGATGTTTGTTTTGCATGCGCTTGCGAACATATTTTTATTGCGCAATTTTCAAGTGTTTAAATATGTTTTGTTTTTAATTCCATAAAATGGATAAGTGAGTAATTCGAAAACAAAGAATTCAGATGATGGTGAACACTTAGAAAATTAATTTAAAAGATAATTTAATTGATTCTGGCATAACTGCTGAAAAGAGAATGACACGTGACTAGAAAAACGTGAAACGAGAATTTAATGAAAGATGGAAGATAAAACTTGCAGTGATTGAAGTAAATATCAAGCAAAGGTGTGTTTTGTGTAACAAAATTTTTAGGAATAATAAAATATACATCCTTAAGCAACATTTTAAAATTTTTCACAACGAATTTGATGTAAAATTTCCAGTTGATAGCAAAAATCGTATGAATAAAATTAGCCGTCTGAAAGCACATCTTCATGAACAAAAGGAATGCCTAGAAATATTTTTACAGCGATAGTACTAGTTATGTTAGATAGCTATAAAGTAGCTTGTATCCTAACTGAAAAATAAATCATTATTTTGATGTTAAACTATTATAGTAAAAGAAATATTCATTGTGATCATTGAAACTATGTTGGAGAATTATGATTCAAAAATAAAAGATGATATTCTTCAAAATGTAAATAATTTACAATGAAGTCGAAGAATAATTGTCAGCATAATGCTCGAGTTAGCGAAAGACATAGTTAAATAGCTGCTTGAAAAACTAAAAGACTGTTTGTATTTTTCTTTAGCACTAGGTGAGTCAACAAATGTTAGTGACACTACACAGTTGATATTTTGGGTTCGATATGTAACTTCAGAACTTCAAGTGGATTACGACATCCAACATGTGGAAAAACATCTTTGAAAAATTTCTTGAAATGTAAAAAAATTCAATCTGGATTTAAAAAAATGGTTTCTGTCACAACAGACGGTGCTCCCACCATAACTGGGGCGAAATTAGAATTTGTTTCTTTTTTGAAGCAAAATTTAATTGAAATTATTATGAAGTCCACGCTGCCATCTTTCCATTGCATTTTGCACTTGTAAAATTTATGTGCTCAGATGTCTAAAAGTAATGAATTGAAAAATTTAATGGACATTGTTGTAAAAATTGTAAATTATATTAAAAGTGGAAGCTTTCTCATCCATCGACAATTTATTGAGTCTTTGAAGAAGAGTAGTTACTGTACTTTTGATGATCTTGCTGATTTTGTAAATGTAAGATGGTTTAATAAAGGAAAAGTCTTGGAACGATTTACTTCCGTATCTCCTCAAATAAAAGAGTATCTTGTTGCAAAAGGTAATATTGAAAATTTCTCTGAAATTGAAACTTTGTCATGGTAGTGTGATTTGCACTTTCTGTGCGACATCATGGATCACTTGAATAATTTGAGTACGAAGTTTCGGGGGAAGAGGTAGAATAATACGCGAGCAATCACAATCTGTTCATTAATTTCAATTAAAGCTAAATCTTCTTGTAAAACAATTACAAAAGCATGATTTCACATATTTGGCAAAGTTGAGAAATTTTCTAAAAATATTAAGGACTATGACTTCTCTGATGCTATAGGTGATCTTTATGTAAATTAGATCAAAAATCTATCTCAAAAATTTGAATTACAATGGTATTGTTTTGTTTCTTTGTTTGTTGCTCAGTAGAAAACAGTAAAATGATATATTCTTGCTTTGCTCAACGCAGGATGAAATTGCTTTTTGCATAGCTTTTACTTTACAATAAAGAAACCAAGTAATTAAACATGTATTTAATAGTATGCACAATAAAGTTACAAACATATTATTAACCAAATTATAGTAGCTCGTTTTACATTATACGTGAAGTAAGGTAGAATTAAGTCAAGATTTTATCTTAATCCATTTTGGTGACTATGTGGATTATATTCTTGCCTGTGTGTTGCACATGTTCCGCCTGTAATCCAAAGTTGTAGAAGGTTCGTAAACGTAGGAATCAACAATGTTTTCTATACGAAAGCGTGCTATAACATTTTTTGAAATTTCTACACACTCAAATGATTCTTATAAAAAGCAACTAACCGAGAGACGGAAGAGGAGTATTATTATTGGTTGGTCAGCTACAGCCAGTGTGCTATAGGCCTTGGAAGCTATAATTGTCATGAATGTCTATTAATCGGAAAACTACAGACTTTGACCAGAAATATTTATAGATTTCAACTTCAATGAATTACTTAGGACGTTATTATGTCTACGAGGACATATCTTCTTTGCTAAGAAGTGAGCTTCTAATCGGTGAGAGGTTGGCCAAGAAAGACATCGTTAGCTTAAGTGAGGTTTCTGACAATATCAACTCATAATTAATTTGCTTGTCGTGGGCCTGGATCATCGATAAAATATTCAGTTTTAGACCAAACAGTATTGTTTGTAAGTTTGTAAAACTCTTGTATATAAATCATAATTTGTAATAATTAGTAGTAATAAATATTATTATAAATTGTATTGTTTTATGTTTGTATATTAAGATACAGTTGTGTTTAAAAACGAATTTGTTTGCATCAGTATTGTTGGCAAGCAACATAAATTTGATACATATTAACATTTTATTAACTTCTACATTTAATTTCAAATTTCTCGTCTGAAATAACTTATAATACGTAACAACATGCTGCACGCAGAATTGTCACATACAGGCTAGTTAGTAGATT
This sequence comes from Tachypleus tridentatus, assembly GCF_004210375.1. NCBI lineage: Eukaryota > Metazoa > Arthropoda > Merostomata > Xiphosura > Limulidae > Tachypleus > Tachypleus tridentatus. The sequence goes on from NC_134827.1 coordinate 20,531,219, forward strand.
TGGCATAAATAACCAGTTAGAACGAGTTTTCGTATGTTCTGAGAATTTGATAATGTGCCAGAATACTTAATAGTAACTAGTATAAAAATGTTCTCTAACCTCTACAGCCCCCAGTGGCTTAGAGGTATGTCTGCGGACTTACAACGCTAAAAACCGGGTTTCGATACCCGTGGTGAGCAGAACACAGATAGCCCATTGTGTAGCTTTGTGCTTATTGCGAAACAACAACAAATGTAAAATCTGCATCTGACACAAATAAATCAATTGATTTTAAACCACAAAACAAGGTAATAAACAGTAAAAAAATACAGATTCCTTGCTCAAAATACTCAGATGTACTGTTTAGTCAACGATTTTTATAACGAAAAGAAATCCCTGACATATCGTTTATAAACTCTCCCGAATTCATCATTTTCTTAGTGAACTGGGGCCGGACATGGCCAAGTGTGTTAAGGCGTTCGACTCGTAATCCGAGGGTCGCAGGTTCGAATTCCGATCGCACCAAACATGCTCGTCCTTTCAGCCGTTGGGGCATTATTATGTGCAATCAATCCCACTATTCGTTGATAAAAGATTAGCCAAAGAGTTGGCGGTGGGTGGTGATGACTAGCTGCCTTCCCTCTAGTCTTACACTGCTAAATTGCGGACGGCTAGCGCAGATAGCCCTCGGGTAGCTTTGCGCGAAATTCAAAGACAAACAAACTAAGAATGCTCCGATAGTATCTGGATTTTACATTTTCTGTATGAGTTTGATTTTAAGCTAAATCAAATGTTTTATACGAACATTTTAATAAATTCCTAAGGTTGTGTTTAGTATACGATTCTGTATACGATCCAATATAAATAAACAAAATATTTGCAACAGAAAAATATAATGACATTTCAAAATCCTCAGTTTGATTTCGAGAAAATATTGGTATAGTTTTCAGTTCAAGTGCTTATATAATCTGAAGCGAGAGTTGAAAGTGTCATAATTATATCAAGGATAATATTTGTGTAAATAAGAATGTTACAGCCCTCTTTTGAAATTACGAAAAACTAAAGTTGGAATAAACATTCAACTTATTTGAAACGATTTCATATGCTTGTGCGAATAATATAGACCGAATAAAATAATAAAAATAAAACATGTTCGTTAACGGCCTCACAACTTTGTGTAACAAACATAGTGGAATGGTTTAATACATATGTCTTTTCGTATAAATAAATAATATTTTTAAAAATTATTTTAAGTTCGAACGTTGGATTGTGCTGCTTCATGATGACGAAATATTTTATGAATAATCTCAAAAGCAACAGATATAGCTCTGGTTGGGAAGTGTTTCTACCAATCTTAGTGAAGCTGTTGCCAGATATCATCGGAAGTGTCTAAAATATCTGTAAGTTTTGAATTTCATGCAAGGCTACACGAGGATGATCTACGCTAGCCGTCCTTAATTTAGCAGTGGAAGACAAGAGGGAATTTACTAATTAAATCAATTTTTTCTGTTTAAAGTAAGAATAACTTACTTTAATAACAGGCACACTCAAAACTGTACGTACCTATATCAATAGCACCTGGGTGTCCCTTGAACCACTTTGGTATGGCAATGCCCATAAATAAGGATAATCCAAGGAAAAAATATTTCTCGATGAGTGAAGGTCGATAAATTGGACATTGGACAAACCAGCTCCCGTAACCATTGCAAACATAACACATGTGATTCCTCCACCAATTGGCTCAGGAATAGTGTTTAAAAAGGCCCCAAACTTACCCAGAACTGCAAAAATCAGCATGGTAACAGCACCATACTGAATAACACGACGACTAGCCATCTGTTGGTGTAAAAATGGAGGAAAAGTAAACTTGATGTGAGTTTTATGTTACTGCAACACCAAAGGTTACGATATTTGTTAAATATGTGGAATATCAGCAGTTATGTTACACATACACATGTATAATAACACAATAAATCTAAGCATTTAACAATAATATTCAAAATTGAAATACAAGTGCTCCAGTCTGTATTTGAAGGGCAGGACATGGGTATACTCTTGTTTTTTTGATTGCTGCAATATTTTGACTGTAAAAAGTCATTCCACATCCAGATCCCCAAATTCCAGAAACGATACAGCAAATTCCTTCTGCAAATATTTCACGGTTTATGGCGCTAGGTGGAAGAGGAGGTGCGGAGACTAGTCGTGCGCATGCGTAGTAATATTCTACTGATTCCAATACCGATGCTAATATTCCTGTAAACATTCCAAAAACAGCACCAATACTGACTGTTGGTAAACCCCACTGTCCTGAAAGACCAAAATGAAGATGTAAATGGTCCACCTTTATTTCAAACGTTACATTCTTAACATACATATCGACTGCTTTAACAAAACACATGTACAATAAAACATCAAACTTTCAGATTATAACTTTCAATTAGTATATTTTTTTATTCCAAGGTAAAGTATGATATTAATGATTTTATATTGTTCAGTGAACTTCACAATCAAATTAGTTTCACAACAATTGAAGTGATAACAAGTTTCTACATAGGCAGAACTGATCAAAAGATAATTCTGTAAACTACTTACGTAAATAAAAAGAGCTAAATTTTAATGAATATCTTTATAACTACTTTCCTGGATAAGGAAACCTAAACCATGGACTAGAATATATCGTCTCAACACGAATATCAGTTCTGGCTGAGTTGGTTGGTCCTAGGGCACCAGCAGCAGTTAGTATGAAGCATATAACCCATGCGGTAACTATGGTAAGTAAAATCTGAAAGTAGGCATTCAGATAATATAGTTAATAATATAGTTAACATATATTATTTGTTATTCAATATTCAAATGTTTTTTCTTAACCATTATATATATCCTTTATTAAAAATGTTTCAGCAGTTTATTTTAGCAGTGAATTCTTTGTGAGAGGAAATTGGTTTACATACAAGCACAGGAATAATGCTTATTGAATATGTTGAAAACAAAATAGGTAACATTTACCTAAATACTAAATAAAAAACAATCATAAACAAACGCAAAATTAAAAAAAGCCTTTCTTATACAACAACTCTAGCCCAAAATAAACCAATACAAATGAACACCTTTATACTTATATTAATAAATATAATCAAAAATCTAAGCACGCCCTCTATATTTCCACATTTAATTACGGAACCCCTTCAAACTTGTGGTCAGCTATTGGTCAGTTACCTCTTTCTTTTTTTGTGAACCTAACGATGACCGAAAAAGGTCGAAATGTTGTTTGCTCCGATACATAGAATCTTCTCTATCCATATCAGCCGTTTTTACATAAATATTTAACTTTTATTAGAAATGTTTCAGCAATTTATATTAGCAGTTAATTCTTTGTGATTGGAAATTGGTTTAGAGAAAAGCGCAGGAATAATGCTTATGTTGGAAACCAAATAGTTAACATTGACCTGAGGTGGACGTTCACTCTATAGGTAATTTGTAAAAGCTATTTAAAAAACACAGTTATAATAGTATAAATACGTGACACATGACAAAACAATAATAATGTTACTTATAATGAAATAATGCTGTAATATTTATTTCATACATAAAATATAAACATGTGTGATCTTGCCTTTGTGGTATCTATTTTGTAATACGTTCCTTCTGGTTTCCATTTTGTTATATCTCGTAACATTACAACAATAGAAGTTGGCTGTATTTAAATTCTTTTGTTTTTACAACATTACAGCAAAACATTTCTCTATAACACTAAATTATTTCGGAAATGTTACTTTTTAAATTAAAGTTAATAATTGAGGCTTTGTTGGATGTTTGTCTAAAAGTGAAATGTGTTTGAAAAGTGTTTAAAATCTATACTCACTGGAAAAAGCTTGAAAAACGGAATTCGTTTGATCTTCCATCCTCTTTTTCTACTGTAGCTGCAACCAGGAATATTAAAGTTTCCAAGATACTGGGAGAAGAGCACAAGAAGTAAAACTGTTCTGAGAAACAAACAACAACAAGATACAGATACTTCAATAACAGGTTGTAAGAACGCTGAATGCAAAACTGGAAGAGCTATTTAGTGCAACAGAGTTTATATGAATATTTAACAATAGTAATTAATATCAGTTTCATCTTAGCTGTTAATGTTCTCAAAGTTAACCCTTTAACAGGTTATGTGAAGGGCTACCATTAGATTATCTATATATTTAGCAGTAATCACATCTCCCTGTATTCCTTCAACAGTGTATTTGCCATAAATGTAAACATGTCGTTTTGCAGGGAAAAAATTCAAGTTTTCTAGTTAATTCTTAGGCAATAATTTTATGTCGTTGTTTCATTTTAAATAACGAAAATGTTAAGTAAAGGGGTTTGAACTGGCAACTTGCAAATTTAAAGGCATCAAGCTTCTTGAGTATGGTGTAATGCGTTATGTCACAAACTTCTGTAAATCGTTTTTCCTCACCATTTATATTCATTCACTTTTTAGAAGATAATAGGAAAAACGTTTCCTGCAAATATTATTTTCAAAATATGATGGAAAATGCGACGATTATCTACCAACTGTAAAAAATAATAAATTATAAAATTGATATATACGATACATTATTACGAAATAATGCTGTTGCCATTATTATAGAATAGTTTTACCTTAATTTCATTTGGATCTAAATAAAGTTTTCGTTTTGAAAGTCATTATAATGAAAACCGTTAGTCTGATTGAATGTTTACAAAGGAAAATATAGTTGTGATAAATGGAAAACAAGGCTATAACGAAGGTTGTTTAGGAGTTTACAGTGATTTATTCTTAAAGTTTTGATAAGGTAGAGATAAATTGGGTTGTTTATGTTGTAGGTAATCTCCACAGTGATTTTTGTGTTTGACGGAGAAAGTATAAGTATATTTCATATGCTGGCAGGTTGGACAAGATACTTTCAATTGTCAACTGTGTAGCTTTGTTCCAAAAACAAAACAATTCTCCTTTCTTTCAGATAGCGCCAAGGTTTTGCATATGCTATACCGGGCCTTTCACGTATCAGTGCGATACCATAAAGTATAAGCCCAACAGGGCCAGGTGAATAAGACACCCGAGTCGTAATCTGGGGGTCACAGGTTCGAATTCCCGTCGAACCAAACATGTTCGCCCTTTCAGCTGTAAAGGCGTTGTAATGTGACGGTCAATCCAAGTTTTCGTTAATAAAAGAGTAGCCAAAGTGTTGGCGGTTGGTTGTGATGGCTATGTGCCTTTTATCTAATCTTACACTGCTAAATTAGCAATGGCTAGCGCAGATAGTTCTCGTTTAGCTTTGCGCGATATTCATACAAAGCCATAAAATAATTAATATTTTACAAATAAAAGTTTCACTTGAGTATTACAAGTTTCTCTGTAATAATAACAAAACACCATTAATAAGTTTATTATAAAACAAGACTTACATTATTGCTATTCCCCAGTTTTTACTAGCTTTAAAAGTTGCTTCTTCGAAGAGAGAAAGTCCTACCAACGATATGGTAGGGACTATCACTGAAGGTGTCAACCACTGAAGAATAACTCCTCTCACACCTGTAAGTCCCATAATCATTTCAAAGATGGATGCTCCAATGATAGCGCCTTGTATCTACACAAATATATCAAGACTTACATTTTAAATGATGCAAAGATATATTATAGATTACTGAATTTAAAGTATGTAAGATATTTGCTGTTATACATATATTTTATATCTATGTTTGTTCCATTTTAGTGCATGAGACACACATTTGCTTAAATTAATCATATAAGGGTGTTCGGAGAGTCACTGTGCAGTTTTATATGTTAATAAAACAGTGACTTTTCTAACATCCTGTATTTAAAAATGCATGCAACTTATATTTTAAAGTGTGTATTGGGAAAGTCACGCTTGTTCTCTAAATTTGCAGAAGATTCCCGAGCGAAATATCTATAACGTACGATGTGTATGTAAAATATTAATGAATCCCAGTATAATTGGCAGCTGAATTTTCTAGAATTACACCCACTGAGTATAAAAGGCAACCATCACAACACGCGATGTCGGGTAGTTACAGTCAGCGTACCATTAACCTCTGAATAAATGTGATAAACGCTTACTAGTCGGAAAAGTAGACCAGAAGTTGGCGTTGGGTGGTGATGTCTAGCTGCCTTCCCTCTAGACTTACCCTGCTAAATTAGGGATGGTTAGCGCAGATTGCCCTCGTGAATTTAGGCGCGAAATTCAAAAGCAAACTAATTGGAAAACTACAGATATTTCATCAGGATCGTCAATAAATTTCGAACATTACAAACATTCAACTTTCCTGAAATAACTTCAAACGTCAGTATTTATAATAGTATTAATTTGCTCTCCGTTAACTGTTAATAAAAAATTCAGTTTCAGACAACATAGATGGCCGGGCATAGCTAGGTGGTTGCGGTTCCTGAATGAAATATATGGGTTATGGTAACGAAATCTTGTAACACCGAACTTTCTCGCCCTTTCAGTCGTGAGAGTGTTATTATATGACAGTTAATCCCAGTATTCATTGGTTAAAGAGTATCCCAAAAGTTGGCAGTGAGAGGTGATGACAAGCTAACTGCCTTCCTCTTTACTTACACTATAAAATTAGGGGTGGCTACCGTAAATAACCGTCGGGTAGCTTTGTGCGAAATTCAAAAACAAACCAGAACTGATGGAAGATTCAGTACTGTTTGGAAAACGCTTGTATATAAACGATTATTTGTAAAAACCGTTATTCTGAGCTGTTTGTATATTGAACTATATTTTTGTTTAAATATAGTTACTCAGAGACTTGTTAGAGATGAATAATAATAGATAACAAGCGATTTTTATTTTAATAATAAGATTTGTAACGTTAACGCGTTGAGTAAAAAATCTGCGACTTTAAAGCTTTGTTTGTTTTTTTGAATTTCGCACAAAGCTACTCGAGGGCTATCTGTGCTAGCCGTCCCTAATTTAGCAGTGTAAGACTAGAGGGAAGGCAGCTAGTCATCACCACCCACCGCCAACTCTTGGACTACCAACGAATAGTGAGATTAACCCTCACATTATAACGCCCCCACGGCTGAAAGGGCGAGCATGTTTGGCGCGACTGGGATGGCGACTTTAAAGAAATTGATAAAGTCGTTGAAGCTAAAATAGCTCTTATTACCACAGTAATAATTTGTTATCACATATCCAAATCTCCATCGTTTACATTAACATTTTTTATTAATTTCTAGGTATTCTCATTCAGTAGTGAATCAGATTTAAATAATTTAAGATTTTGTGACAATTATTGCTTTTATTTTTCCATTAATTGACAAAATTCTTGCTTCTAATATCGGATACATAATATTCCAACAAGCTGTTTGGATATAATTTCTCACCTCTCGCATTCTGATTTGCCAGACAAAGAACAAAGCAACACTTGATACTAAGCAATTTTTCAATAATTATAACATCCCCACGGGCGGAATGGGTAAGCATATTTAATGTGACGGGTATGCAAGGTCAAAATCAAATGAACAGACTGAATAATGAAACATGTTTACTCCCTTAATTGCTGATAAAATACCTTCATCAAAGGAATGATTAAAAGTCCCATACTCGCATTATTATACGACTAATTTCACGAACGTTAACATATAATTGATTTAGTTTTATTACATAATATATTTACATAATTTTGGTTAGTTTATCATAATAGATCTACATAAATATTATGCAACGTTTCAACAGCTACCATTCTATGCACTGTTTTTTATAAAACTTAAACACATTGATGATAAGATACTAGATACTTTTTAGTTAGTCCTTAGGTCTGTTTCACTGGGGAGGAAATATATAGTTTACTTGCAATACTAAACCATTGTTTGAGGTAAACCCTATTCTGCGAAAATAGGTATTTAGATAAAAATATATCACCATGACGTTTTCCAACTGATAACATACTTTTATTACTTTAGGAGTCTCAGTATATTTATAGAAAATTTCGATTGATCATGTTTTTCTTTTTCTTTTAATGTAAACACGTTGACAAATATCAATAGTCTACATGACAGACAAGACCTAACTATTTCGAGTTGTAAAATTCCAAAATATCCTCCCAGCTACGATAAATCGTCGCTAATCAGTGCAGAGTTAAATGATTTTGGGGCACTGTTGAAAATCAACGTTTTATGCGTTGAGATAGACAGAGCACATAATGTATACAGAAATGTAAATATCATATATATAAAAACAGCTCCACATATTAGTAACAAGAGATAATCCTCACTAGCCGCAGCACTTGATATTCCTTCAGACAGGTTTAGAGCAAAATAATCTATGACATCTTTTCTTTTTTCTTTATTTCCAACTTTCCTGTGCGCCAACAATACCGAACGTTTCATCGTGTATTCACGATTTGATTTTATTACTTATCAAGATCTCTACCAGCCTACTCTCAATTTGAAATTCTTTTAGGGGGGATTAAAGTGATCTATGAGACCCAGGGCGTGGTTAAATATATCAATTGAAATGGATTAACTTCATGAGTCTAAAACTGTAATTTCATCTGAAATCTGTCAAAAGACGACTGAGCCATCATTAAATGCTTTATACTTGAAAAAATCACAATATAAACCCATATATGTTGTGCCGCATCTAAATGAAAAATTAATCTTTCTCAATAGTAAGCGAACTTCAGATTTGCATTCTTATTCTGATAATTTTATTTAAAATAAATTGAAGTGAAATATCCTTGCATATTCCCCCCTTTGAACTAAAAACAGGCTGAAAAACATTGTGGTGTTTGTAAAAATATTATTAATGGTCGATTATATTTATTTTTATTTAAGGAAGGTTATCATTGTCGTATACAACCACTTCTGATTTATGTGTACTCGCACCGAGTGCACATTGTTTATCTCGGGGACAAAAAAACAACGATAAAAACTTAACGTATGAGACATTTTGTTTATAGGAAAAACGCACAAGACGAGAGTTGTGTGCTCTTCCCAACAGGAGGTGTTCAAAAACAATAGTTTGGTTTTGAATTTGGCACAAAGTTAGACAATGGGCTGTTTGTGCTAGAAATACGGTTTATGGGGGTGTGAGTCTGCTGACATATCTCTGTGCTTCTGGGACGCGGAACAGACCATCTTCTTCAGCCCCGAGTGTGAATTTCCTTAACAGAGAGGGTTGTTGTCTCCCAACTATATAGAACATATAAATGTTTTATATATTTTAAGAATTGTGTCTGGTGAACAGTCATTGTGCTCACCAGCGATGACTTAATGGGACTAATATATTTAAAGCAAATTCGTTAAGCACATAAATACAAAAAGCATAAAAAAGTTCACAATGTTTGAAGCGTTGGAGGTTCTGCATGCAGATATTTTCAGAGCCTTAATGTAAAGATTGAGACGTTTAACATAAAAAGCTGGTCTATACAAACAGCTACACACGTAATTCCATCTGCTTACAGCAGATTTCAAAGGAAGTTACAAAGACTCACCATCTTCTCGGTACAACTTAATACGTTAGCACACCACACTCTAGCAAAGTAGCATGTCTGCGGACTTTCAACGCTAAAAACCGGGTATCGATACCCGAAATGGACAGAGCACATACAGATAGCATTTTGTGTAGGTTTGAGCTGAAAAACAAACAACATCTATCGTTGCCAAAATATATTCTCTAAACGTAAGTTTTAGTCCTATCCCTATAATATATTTAAAAATAATACCTCTATCTGACAAACTCGGCTGTTCAAAATAAACATATGAAGCGACTTCTGCTTGTCCTGTCAATCCACCCAAAATTCAAATGGTTGTATTGAGAAAACGATGATGAAAACAACAGATCACTCTTTTGCAGTCAATAGTTCTAGTACTTGGTTTCAGCCAGATTTTGGAAAATATGTATATATATATATATATATATATTTCAGACAAGCTTGAAAAGCAGATGTGATCATTAACTATAATTACATTTCAATTAAACCTCACAATGTCTTAACTTTGTAATACTGCAGAGCCAAGTAGGTCAAGGTTAATTTTACTTCAATTATTCTAAATTTAATAATCGTCTGAGTTCAGATGTATTTTATTTTGTGTTTTATACTTTTATTTACGGTCAGTTTGTTCCAATTTTTCTTCATTTTTTATCATATTTGAGTGATATTGAACTTGAACAAGAAAACAATAGTTTGAATTATGATATATTGAATTTAAAATTTATTGATATTTTGTTGTTTTAAAAGAGCTAACAATAAATTAATTGTTAAATCAGAGGTTGATTTTAAATGGTTCAGCAGTAACATTGAAGACTTATAGCACTGAAACCTGAGTTTCGATACCAGTGGTCAGAACAGCATAGATATCTCATATTAAAACTTTGTACAGTTTACTGCAGACAAGAGAGAAAAAATAGTTAGATTTATGTCTCGCCCACTTCTTTCAAATTATTCTTTATGACGCATTCAATCGAAATATACGATCGTTTGTTTCTTGTTTCAGGATTTCCCGTAAAGTTACACGAGAGTTATAAGCGATATCCGTCCCTGTTTGACAGTGAAAGAATAGATGGAAAGCAGCTTGTCAGCAACACTCACCGCCAATTCATAGGCTTTGTTTTGTTAACAAATAGTTGCATTTACAGCAACGGCTAAAAGCGCGAGTATCTTTGGTGTTACGGGATTCGAATCCTTATCCGTAGTTTACGAATTAAGTGCCTTAACCACCTGGCCATGTTGGGCCGTCATCTATAATAGACTAATTAAAAAGAATCTGATGAAATATCTGCACTTTCCTGAGATTTTTATTATTATTATTAGGATTTTTGGCTCTGTTGGTTCCCCTACGTTTGACATTTGAAAGGAATAACTTTGGAGCCAATAAGTGCAGATTACCAGTCTGGTATTGAAAGAAAGGCCTTATTATAATGCAACAGACAACTTATATATATATACATGTATATATATACATATTAAAAATTGATAATTCTTAGAAAACTATCACTATACACGTTCACATTCATCCAAATTAGGTCACTATGAATTTCAGGTTAGAGGAACGTAACGATACAATTTTAATTCAAACACCAAAAAATAAAACTAATAAGCAGATTCCTTTAATGCTTGCGTGTCAAGTCAACACTTTAGTGTTTAAACAGCCATAATATTAAAGAAATCTGTTTATTAGTTTTATTTTTTGGTGTTTGAACACAAAGAATTAATCTGCGTCTTTCAATTATTGAAATCTGAAACTTGGTGACACGTGTGTCGTCACTTATACATAGTCTCGATATAGGAAAGCGCAGAAATCACTTTTCTGCCACACCTTCAGGAAACTTTTTTATAGAGAGGCAAATAATCTCAATACATCTAAACTGAACTCACTCATGATGACGGTTAACATTTTAGGCAGACGAGTCAGGCTAGAACGTTCTTTGAGAATACTACACGCCTAGACCCAGCGGTTTTGGAAATGTTGAAGGTTGGAACATGATACGGAGATTATCTTATAAGTATTATCATTAGCTTTACTTTGCTGAGTGTTGGTAGCCAAAAATAATTTTATCACAGATGTTTTGTAATAAGGAAGCGGCTTTTTGTTATACACAGGGTTTAATGGCACTTTTGATGAAGCAAACATCGTATTCATTGCGCCTCAAAACGAAAAGCAGAAACATTTGTGTAGGTTACAGTTTTAAAAACTATTAAACCAGTTTTAAGCATTCAAGCATATTCGACAACCCAGATAATACATTTATGAGATGGTTTAAATGCTTCTTACATCCAATCTCATGGTTGTTGTTTGTTTATTTTATTTCGATAGATAACTGTGTGTCACAACTTCAAATGTAATCACAATTATTTTGAAAGTGTAAACTAACGGGAAATTCAACAAGGGAGAGGGCTTATGAAATAAGATACATTTAGTTTATTAAAAACATTAGCTCCCTAAATTTAATCCAGTTTTGATGAATATTCATCTGGTTTCTGGGTTCTAATTACAAGGCACTGAGCAGTATGGATTTTACTCAATAATTCGCTGGTGGTAAATTGTTAAAAAAGCTTAACAATCACACGTCTTAATGTTCCTGTTCTTGACAGCATAAAATAAGAGATAGTCTAGATTTGTATGGATTATTTGGATAAGTAGAATACTTTAATCTTATTTATTACTTAGAGGTTCTGTTTAATCAAGAAAGAAATTTACAAACTTTATTTACTGAAGATAACCTAAGGTTATTGTATGGTAAAGATTTGTATATAGATTATTTTAGCTGTTATTTAAAACACTTTATTTTTACTTTCGGTATAAAAATATCGTTTGTTTAATTTTTTGCATTACCGATCAACCAAGAAAGTGTACCCAATGCTGGATGAACTTGTAAGATAAGCTCAATATTAGTTTAAACTCTCACTCATAGTTGTGTTGATAAATCTGACGTTTTCAGGAAAAAGTAAACAAATTCAGAGTTACAGTTACTGTGAATAACAAAGAAAACACAAAATATAATAAATAGAGAATTTGAGCTTGACATGACTTGGTGGTTAGGATGCTGAAGTCGTGAATTCAAGTCCTGTTTCCGAACATGCTCGTCGTATATGAGTGCAGTTTGAGCCTGCAATCTTGCTTTTTCCCATCATGATTAGGGGTTTAAAGCGCTACATTCGCAATTTGAATATCGATGGCTAGAATTCTAGTCCCACCGAACATGCTCGTCCTTTCAACCATAGGGGCGTTATAATATCATGATCAATCCCATTTCTGATTGTAAGACAGTAGCTCAAAAGTTGTTGGTGGGTGCTATGACTAGGTCCCTTTCTTTTAATCTTTTACTGTTAACTTAAAGACTGCTAGCACAGGTAGAGTATTGTGTATTGAACGAATTTAATATTGCTCCAATGCTAGTTAATAATATCATATTCAGATCTGCTTATATCAGGTCATCCATTAAGTAACGCAGGAATTTATGTTCAGAAAAATGAAATGATTTCAAACGCTTTTAATATTAATTTATCAATAATGTACCTTCCATTATTATTAATTACTTACTGCCAACGATTCACAAGCTTATGAATGCCACTTTCATAAAATTCTTCGGATTTGGAGGAAACAACGTAGAGAGAGTTGTTTTGACATCTTCACATGTTCCAAGCTCTTTTCCATCAAGATAGTTCTCCAAACTTCGGAATAGATGGTAATCAGATGGAGACAATGTTTGAAAAATAAAGAGGATGTGGAAGTTTTCCCAGTCTATTTCTTCAATCTTTGGATATGTGATCCTTGATGTGTGAAGCCGTGCTTTATCCTGGAGTAACACAACACCTTAAAGACTGATCAAAACAGGCCTCTTTTATTTTAGTGCAACATTCAAGTGCTCTGACTGTTGACAATAGAAGTCTGATGTAATCGATACATTGAATGACAGCAACTCAACGTGGATCGTGTCAAAAATATCTCACCGAACACTTAACAAGACTTTCATATGGTGGAGGTCCATTTTGGGCTGTTCTATAGCCAGTTTATCTGAACTTTGCCATTGTATGCGATGTTTAACATTTTCATAATATATCCATTTATTATCTCTAATCACTAACCTGTCCAAAAAGGTGAGTTACCTTTACGAGAGTGTAGAGAAGTGCAAAGTTCACTCTTTCTCTGATGTTGACTTCTGTCAACTAAAGGGGGACCCATTTTCTAGGTGTTGACATTTTTCTAAGCTGTTGCAGATGACGGTGAACTGTTAAATGGGTTGAATTAAGCTTCTGTGTTAGTTCTTTTACTGTTACAGCACAATCTTCTTCAAGTGCAGCCAGCAGTAAGTCATCATTAAACTCAACAGGATGACCTGAACGTAGCGCATTACTTAAGCTGTAGTTATTTGATCTGAACTTCTGAAACCATCTTCGACATTTTCTTTCATTAAGAAACTCCACACCATAAACACCTTGTATGTTTCATGTAGTTTCTGCTACACTTTTGCTCTTCTTTTCAACTCATAAATTATTATATGTGTAATGTTTTCTTCAGACACATCCATCTTCATTATGGTTTATGTGATTAATGATCTGAAAAAGTGGAGTTGGGTTAGTTTTTTTTGTTTGTTTGAACATTTTTATTCACGCCTCACTGAATATTTTAGTCATTAAAGTCTTCTACAAAGACAGAAATGATAATGCACTTTTTGTATTAAATTTTCGGACATTATATGTGGGATGACCTGATAAAATAAATTAAATACGATCTTTAAACTTATTTAGTATTCTACGATTGACAATTCCATTATTATTTCATGTTTTGAGGAGCAAGCAATTTAGTTATCCTATTTTTATCTTAAGAATAAAATTAAGCAAATATTAAGGATTGATACAAATGAGTCAGTTGAAAAATACAGATGGGATTTGTATTGGTTAAACAAACCTACACATACAAGTAATAAACAGTTAAATTGAAAATTCTGCAACAGCAGAACACGTACATATAACACAGCACGATTTCACGAGTCAAAGCTAACATTTTAGCTTAACGTCAATATATTACATTTTTTAACACACAACAATTATCCAAAGTAATACAATTAAAAAATAGAAATAAGCTAAAACCAGATAAAGGACCATCAAGTCATTGCAGTGATATGTAAAGTGACATATTGTAAATGTTGGCCACAGGGTTGTGCAACTAACTATCAAACGATAATGCCAAATGACTCGCTAGAAGTGTACATATTGTGTGTGTTTATTTTAGCAAAGCCACGTTGAGCTACCTGCTGTGTCAACTGAGGGAAATCGAACTCCTCATTTTAATGTTATAAATCTGAAAACTTACTGCTGTACTAGCGTGGTAACAACAGAACTCGAAACAATTGTTTCATAAATAACTTTTGAAGATTACGTAGAAAGCGCCAAAACATTTCATTTTTGTGAGTGGAGACCATTGAGTGCTTTAATAAACATTAGTCTGAGTCATAGTAAGGTTAATCTTTTTTTTACATTTTAAGTAACTCGGTTTCTTAGTTTAAACTATTCTGTTTCAATACTTTTTGTAGCATTAAAAAATATCTTTATTACCATAGCTACCTCGGTGAGATAGATATCGAACCCCACTTGTCTTTATAAAACTTTTTTATTAGTTCTACTTGTTCGTTTTCTTTTTATTAGCGGCATTTATGGGTACCAGCAATATCAAACTTTTGCATGTTTATACCCGATTCAATATTAGTACTCATGAAGATCTCTTTCAGATTATCTTCAAGTATAATTAGATGCCCTAAGTAGAACATCATATATGTATATATATATATATGTATACTAGTATCCGTTTCAGAAACTAATTCGCTGGGACAAGAGTAAGTATAGATTTCCAACGCTATAAACATGAGTTCGATTTCCTCCGCTGGACACAGCAATAGCCCGATGTGGCTTCGCTACAAAAAAATGCACACACACAAACACACGTTTCAGTAAAATAAAGAAATAATTGAAAATTCAGATGGAAGAGTTTTGTGAAATAATTAGAGCTACAAGTTTCGTCATTGTCTTTTGAACGCATGTCTGGAAAATTCACTTATTTACTTTGATGGAAGTTCGTTGAAAAATTGAAATTTTTATTCACTCAATAAACACTTAGATAACGATTTAAATTAAGCTTTAGTTTTACTGAACCAATAGTGTAAAATGGTTATTGTTAATATTTACAGAGATGCCAACTATTTCAAATGACTGAGCGTAATGATTGTAGACAGAGCCCGTACAGATATCGTACAACCACTGGATACAGTTTTGAGTCATCCATGTCTGTGGACCCATCTGTGGCTAAACTGTAAAAACTGTCATAATCCAACATTTGTACAATAGCTGTAGTTTTGGTTCCAGCACAGCCATATTTTTTCGCTACATCGGAATCTGGGAACATTTTTCTGAATAGATGTCCTGAATGATCGGCAACAGCTAGGGGTAAATCATGAGCAATGATGAATTGGGTGAACATCACTTCTGCATTTATAGTTTCATATTCTGAATTCTTACTCATAAATGTCGTTATCTGGATCGTTTTAGTCTTCGCCTCAGCCTTTTGTTGGTGAGATGCCGATTTTGTATGTCTGCAAAAATCGTTTACCCCCCATGCGCCACAAAAAAAATCGATGTGACAAACTGTACAAAACGCATAACTGTCACTGACTTTTGATGCACTATACTCTTTCCTAAATTTTTGATTCACAGTTTTAGTCCTTTTAGATTTGCCAGGAACAAGACAATCTGCTGAAAGAGGCCTTTTATTTTTTATCATGTGAACGATCGCATTAGTGTTTCTATGCGCTTAAAAAACGGGAAATATCCATCTACGCGAGCGCTGATTGGCTGAGAAGCACTAATGATGTAACTGTGGATTCCTCCACGTACCCAGTATGGAGAAGCACCGCAGTCAAACTATTGGTAGACGTCGGAGATACAAATATTTTTTATTATTTCAAGCACAAACATGACCATCGCAAGTAGCCATTGGATTATGTCTTTTATTTATTATCAAAATTATTTGTATCTTACTAGAAATTTTCTTTTCACCCTTTTCAAGGGGAACAATTTATCACTTTATTGTAAAGGTCTATATTATATGTAATAATTTGGGAGTCGCAAGAAGTCGTAATATTTGTCTGCATGAGTCGTAATATATACACCAAAATTGTAATGATTTCGCTCAAATCGTAATGGTTGGCACCTCTGTATTTAAACATTTGTAAAAGTGGTTTTAAACGAACTGTTTTGTGACCACCATTTTGTTTCGTCATGATCCCTAATATTAATTACAACCGAACTTAATCATTTTTATACTTGTGTAAAAGTGAAATATTTTATTTTAATGACTTATTGGATTTTAAACATCACTAACGTGTAGGTCGTTCATCCAAGTATGTAAAGTTGTTTTTCTCCCTAGTTAAAACTTAAGCCATTTTATTTAAATCATATGATTTTTGTATACTACAATTTGCTGACTTCCATTTTTGTGATAAGCTGTTGACGATGGATTCGGAAAAATGAACTATTATTAAATATGTGGAATATGAAATTTAGAGACAAACGTAATTTTTGAACAATCAGTTACATATATCAGAAACATTCAAGTAATGTCGCGTAAGACTTGTTTGTTTTGAACGTGGCACAAAGGTACATTAGGATTATCTACATTATTTATAACACCTCCCACGACCCCACTTACACCAAACATGCTCACCCTTTCAGCCATGGGGGTGTTATAATGTAACGGTCAATACTACTATTTGTTGGTAAAAGAGTAGCCCAAGAGTTAGCGGTGGGTGGTGGTGACTAGCTGCCTTCCCTGTAGTCTTCCAATGCTAAAGTAGTGACGGCTAGCTTTGCGCAAAAAACAAAAACATTAATAGGCTGCTTTTATATTGATATTACACATCCTTGTTTGGATTTGTTTTATATTCATTTTATTTTCATTCCTTTTTATAGTAAGTACACAAAATATGTTATATGTTTCTTATGTGATGTTTTGTGGTTAATTATATACTTTTTTAAAATTTGTGAAACATTTACTTTATTCTCTAACAGTAAGATCAGATATATTCAGTTTATTCAGCAACAACTTAGTTTATTGTGTGTTTTTTCCTTCTCTTTAAGATAAAAACATTGAACTTAACTTAGGTATTTTGAAGAAACGATAGCGACGCTATTTCCACAGATAATTAACCGACTGGTTTTATCTAATAGAACGAGATTCTCATTTTTACTCTCAAAATCAGAACAAAATTCGGAAAATAAGAATTGTGTTAAACAGTTATTTTTCTTAAGTTCAACTCTCCTTGTAGCAATGGTGAATAACGTAAATATTTGTATAATATTATACATGTGATGTGAATTTCTACAGACTTTTCCGTTAATATATCGATATGTGTATATATATATAAAAGTCAAATGTTTCTTTTTGTAGGTCTGTTCCTTATCCACGGCCCACCACATTGGAAAAGTTACTAGCCCAAACTCAAGTCACAAAGAGATCTTTGTACGGGAAGTAACTTGGTTTATGTGGCTATTGCCTCAGAACCAACAGCATGAGCCGAAAGTGACCAATATAGTGATATTTGGAAAAAATGAACGACTAATTGGACTGAAATTGAAAATGCAGAATTTTTATGTAATCTTTTACATAAAAAGAGTTGTTATTTACATTTCTTGTCTGTGTTAAGATTTATTACGGGTTATAACGATTTAAAAACTTGGTGAAGCCTTCATTTCTACACTTTCTCTCCACTTCAATGTTTTCTATGTACATGTGAAATCACTCTAACTCTACCTTAACGAAAAAAGGCTGGTGCTTTCTTTGACACATCTGTCACTACACAGGCTTTCTTCTGTCACATATTATGCTACACTTGTGAGTACTCACAAGAAACTGCTATACGATGACTTTACAAAAATGTTTTGATATCAGAAATTTTAAATTAAGTCGTGTTGCAGCCAGAAGCGAATAAATAAAATATTCGTTAAACGGAATGATGATGATGTCACAGTATGCTGAAAACACGTTGCGTATTATAATTTATCACGGATGAGTCAACGATTTATAGAAATTTTAATTTTAATTCAGAAGTTAGTTGAATGTAATTATGCATCAAATTTGTAATATTTACCAACAAGATGGGTTCACACAATTTTCTTTCTTTACACAAATATATTTTAATATACAAACAACAATACAATTTATAATAACTGTTATTCTAAATAATGATTTTTGTACAAAACCTTTACAAACTTGTAAACAGTACGGAGTCTTACACCTGGTCTGGAACTCAATCTTTTATTTACAGTTTTATTTAATTCTTTGTGATTTTTATAAGAAACGTATCAACTAATAATTACAACTTGACTTACTATGGACTCCAATGTTGAACAACCTTAGCTCGCATCAGATAAATTTTTAATTTATCAGAATCTCCTGCTCTTTCACTAACTTCTTATGAAGTATAGTGCATTTTGCTCAATTTAAATCGCTATTATATCAATATATGTATTTTTTACGATAAACTTTAAATGATAGAATATCCTGTTAAGTTGGTAATCATAACTATATTCTTCAATAACCTGAAACGTTTACTACAAGGTTAAAATCTTCATCACTAATGAGATACATTCATAAGAAGAACAAAATATCAAATGTTCTCTATTGTAAACTTTATTTAAGTAGTTTGATGTAATTTGTATGCAAACTTTTGACACACTAACTATGTTTTGTTGTTTTATGTTTTCTACGTTTTTATATAATATTATTATAAGTGAAGTAACAACAGTTATCCATATTATGTCTTTTCATAATTAATCACCTGTTCATTACTAGATAGAGCGTCTTATTTATTTCCTGTAAATAAATTCTTCCCCCCAATAATCACTAGAATTACGATTAAGCCCGAAATAAAGCGTACACTCGAAGCATTTAAATGAAAAATTTTCGTTAATTAAGGTGTATGTTTATATCTCCTTTAAAAGATTCTTTTGGCAGAATATTTGTGATGTGTACATTGGAATTGGCAGTAACTGCCTGTTGAAGAAGACGTCGTATTCTAAAATTATGTTCTTTTTCTACTTCAGGCAAATGTCGCCCATTCCACTGTACTTATCAATGTGATTTTACCCAAAATACAAGATATAAAAGTATATTGAATTTTTACCAATTATTTTGACTCAATGGCTGAGAGTTTTATTTGTTTGTTTTGAATTTTCCACAAAGCTACACAAGGGTCATTTGAGCTACCCGTCCCTAATTTTATAACCCGGCATGGCCACGTGGTTAAGGCACTCAAGTCGTAATCTGGAGTCACGGGCTTGAATCATCGTCATACCAAACATCCTCGCCCTATCAACCGTGGGGGCGTTATAATATGACGACCAATCTTATTATTTGTGAGTAAAATAGTAGCCCAACAGTTAGTGTTGGTGATGATTAATTGTCTTCCCTCTAGTTTTACATTGCTTAATGTAACGGTTAACGCAAATAGCTCTCGTGTAGCTTTGCTTGAAATTCAAAACAAACCAAAATTAAAACCTAATTTACCAGTGTAAGAGCTGGCAGTTAGTTATCATTATCCACTCACTGTCATCTCTTGGGATACTCCTTTACCACAAAATAGTGGGAATGACCGTCACTTTAAAACGAACCTCACGAAAAAAATGCACTTATATTAGTTCGTTAAAATACTTTACAAATGTTTATTTTTAAGATTATTCGACAATATTCTAAAGACTTAAAATTAGGGTAACCTCTATCTCCAAACTGAAAACTATTATAACCTCTATGTACAGAATGAAAATTACTATAACCTCTACCATTTTGCTTGTTTTGAATAAGTGAATTATAGGAAAAGATAATAGTAATATTATCCATTTCCTACCCTTGTATGATACGTGTCTCAGTAAAAAAAGGAGTTTGATTGTTACTCCTTTAATGCATAGATTGTCACAAATTTAGTTGCGCGTTTTTACGAAAGCGAGACGTGAACCATGGATCATTGTTGCACACTCTGGGAACACTAGCGAGATCGAGTAAGAAACGGAAACTTGTTTCACATCAGAATGATTAATTTTTATCGACACAAATGTTTATATGTTCAGTGATATGCTTTTGTAAATTAAAAATAACATTATATAAGAAAAACATTTCTTTCAAAATACGCATATACGAGACTTAGAAACAAATGGTTTGCTTTGAATGTATGTGTTTTCTTATAGCAAAGTCACATCGGACTATCTTCTGAGTCCATTGAGGAGATTCGAACCCCTGATTTTAGCGTTGTAAATCCCTAGATATGCTGCTGTGCTAGAAGGGTTTGCTTGAATTTCCTAATGTGGCAATGATAGGCTAGAGGAAAGGCAGATAGTCAACACCACTCACCGCCAACTCTCGGGCTACTCTTTTTAGTTCCGGATAGTGTTTGTTTGTTTAGATTATAGCACAAAGTTACACAATGGGTTATCTGTGCTCTGCCCACCACGATTATCGAAAATTGGTTTTTTGCAGTGTGAGTTCTTAGACATTCCATTGTTCCACTTGGGTGTAAATAGAGTGTGTTTGTGTTTTTATATCAAAACCACATTGGGCTGTTTGTTGTGTCCACTGCAGTGGAATCGAGCCTTTGATTGCAGCGTTGTAAATCCGTGGACTTATCGTTGTATTATTGGGGCCCCCCGGATAGTGAGATTGACCGTGACGTTCTAACGCCTCTCCCACTGAAATGGCGAGCATATTTGATAAAATGTAATTGAACCAATAATCGTTAGATTGTAAGTTAAACTAGGCGAATCGGTAAAGTTACCAAAACATGTGTTAAAGTGCAATTCAAATCATATTATTCCTGTGAAAGGAGCCGAAGACCACTTGGATGGATCCCCTGTTTTATCACTCGTATTACTCCACTGTATTGTATTGTTTTTCAATAAGTCAATAGACACTGAAATTACTTTAAGTAAGGGGCATTTAAAGTTGTAATTTGTTATTTCTTGGCGTGAGTAAGATGTGCGCATGCCACGAATCATGAAAAGAATTATACACTCTGTAGGTTACAACAGAGCATGATGTATGAATTTGAAAATTGATAAATGAACATATTTGTTACTCTTAATTTTTGTTTTAGTTACACTTTAAACAGAAGAGTTTCAGTGACCCTGCGCAGGTTCATGGCACCACATCAAAACTTAGTATGTATAATGTTAAACTTTGTTTCTGTGAAGGTTTATATGTAGACTGGTGTTACATTGATTTCTTCTAAAATATATTGGTACCCTATGCTAGCTACTTCTCCGCTTCTTTCTATATACTTAAGACAGTTATTTCAGACCTGAACTGAACAGCATGTTAATTCAAACAGAAACTTTATGACATGCCCTTGGTACAAGTGTATGGGAATTCTAAATAATGATAAGTTCTCTCAACCTGGAACATTCAAATATCAACAGCAACCTGTGAAACTTTATCATCATGTTGAAATTTAGATTCTCTAATGGTATGAAAGAATTGGCCTTATAAAACGGAAGGAAGGAGAAAATATTGTTTTATCTTAATATTTTTGCACATTACTGTATTTTTTATTAATGTGGATTGTTTATTTTAATTATATTTTAGCGTTTTAATTATATATTATTATTTCTTTACCTTATATATTTATTATACACATATGTAATATTTTATATTATTGTATTATATTATTATTATTACTTAACAAGATTTACGTAACGTTGGAAGAATGTTGGTGTGCTCTTGTCAAATTACGAAAAACAAAAGTTGAAATAAGCATTCATATTATTTTAATGATTTCATTTATTCATGGGAGTAATAGTGAAATTGTTTAATAGGAAAGTATTTTCGTATAAATAAATACAACTTTCTAATGTAACCTAAATTTTGAACTCCATGATGACGAAATATTTTATGAACAATTTCAAAAGTAACAGACATAGCTCTGGATGGTACATGTAGAAAACAGCTACAGAACTGTATACTTTCTATACCAATATAATACTATTATACTTTCTACCAGTATTAGCAGCTCTTACCAGACGTCACTGAACTACTTATACTGAGAGCTCGATGTGTATGTTTCATGCATTACATTTTAAAAATAAAACTAAAACGGAGAAACTAGAAAAATGTAATATCATCGGTAGTGACGAAACTATCTCAAAGTTTTGAATATTACGCAAAGCAACACGAGGTCAATCTTTGCTAGTCGTCCCTAATTTAGCAGTGTAAGACTAGGGGAAATGCAGACAGTCATGACCACCCACCGCCAATTCATGGGCTGCTCTTTCACCAACGAATAGTGAGACTGACCGCAACATTATATCACCCTTCATGGGTGAAAGAACGAGCATGTGTGGTGTGAGTGGGATTCGAACTCTCGACCCTCAGATTGTGTGTCGAGCACATGGCCAATCTAGCCTGATTGTAACACCTACATTTCGTCTTCTTCAATCTTTCAATAGTAAGTATAAACAATAGAAGACTGCTGGTGTTTTATTGTTTGGTAAAAATTGGTACAAAATTAACGTGTATATTTAACCGTTTTATAAGTTTTGTTGTTTAAATGGTAAGATGTTTGAATATTGCATCACGTTTTATAATCTAATTTCATTCTTCGATCGACAATTTTGTTGTTATTAACTAAAGTATCAGTGACGTGTCAGGTACCTTTAGTTTTTCAGTGTAATTAATTCTATTCTCAATGTCTACAGTAAGAATCGGACACGTTACATTAACAAAAGCTTTGCATTTAATGAATAACGCATTGATGATGATCTTCCTATACAGAAATAAAAAGTTTTGGAACGTTTAGTAATTTTTATTTATAAGATTTATATATTTCTTAGTGATCAAATTACTTTCATTGAATTACAGATCAGTCTATATTTAAAATTATTCAAATATTCATTGTACGCTACATTTAAAACAATTTTATAAAGCAAAAATTCTTTAATTATAATTTTTTTAAAGTATTGTTCCAATTTTCAAGTATTAAGCCAATGACTTTTAGCGAGTTATTAGTTCAAAAGCTTGCTGTAATTCGGGATTATACTAACAACGATCACAAAGTCAAGGAATCATAATAGGTATAAAGTTTGTCTTTGAAGCAAGAAATCATTCATTACATTTCGTTACAGATGTAGTGAAACTGGTAACAGTTAATTAAACCTTCTAAAGGTTTTATAGAAGACAGTATTAGGTATATATGGAATGCTGTGAATTATGTGTTTTCTCTTTGCTTTTGGTATAATTTTATAACATAGTATAACTGTTTAAATATTATAAAAATAATTGTTAATCAAACTAATGCATGTAAAATGAAAGTCGTGTCTATTCAGTAGAAGTTACCAAGTAATTATTGCGTTTTCTTTGAGTCTTGTCTTCGAACAACATATCAAATTATGGAAGATTTTCAAACTAATATACACTTATAGTGACATTTCCTCAAATTTTGTAAGTGAAGAGACGATCACAGCATGTTTTTACTTTCAACTGTTCATGTTATAAAAGGATAATAACTTTTTTGTACTTTCGACAATCAGTCGATGTTACGATTATTATCCTTTTGAGGTTTAATTTTTTAAGTAATGATCTTACATTACCATAGAAAATATTCTGATCATATGTTGGACTGATAGGAATGTACTTAAAAATTTTATATCTTTTAATTACATTCATGCCAAACGAAAGGTCATAGGTTGAAGGTGACGACAGTGTCCACTGATCGCCTTCAGACCCATTATGTTCAAGGCCTTGCTCTCTCCATTTCATAAGTCCTTTTCTTCGTCTATTTCTGAAATTCATAAATTCTTATTATACATCTTTAGCTTTGAGAGTAATTTAAAAGTGTTATTGTTTTAATTGATCGACTTGATAACTTGTTTACTGATTTATATCTAATATCACATTTATTGTTAAAATACATAATATTTTCTCCTGTGTAGGTTGTGAATGTTATACACAGGATAGATAGATAGTTGTATAGATTTGGCATTTGGTAACAAACAATAAACGAATCAGACTTTTTATTCTACACCTGTGTATAATATGTAAATGATAAAATATATGAAAAACAGAAATATGAAGGAAAATAAGTTTCTTATGTGAAAGATGTTAAGTTTTAATTTTGTTTGTTGTCATGTACAAGGTTGTACGCTATATTTACTACACATAATGAAACCTGTTTTTATCACTATAGACCATCAGACTGATAATTGAGTTTCTGGGACTTTTAGGTTTTACTTTATGTAAAATAAAATGAATATTTGGTAGACCGAGGATGAATAGAAGTGGTAAAGTAAAACACATAGTATCACATGTGAAGGGATCAGTTATAACTTATCCTTTTATTTTCGTTATCGTCTTGTGATGTTCAGATTTGTGTTCTACTAGTAAGGATTTCATTGCTATTCTGGACCATTAACACAGGATACAATAGAACCTTCATTCAGTTTTGGTATGTATTTTACTTCAAATTATTCCTATCATGAGGTCTGACTAAGAATCAACATTTTGTTGATGTCTTCTCAAGGTCTTTACGAATGTAAGAAGTTGTTTCATGTTTTTCGCCATGTAAACATATATTTATATAAAGTCCCTCAGGTGCTTGTACATAAATCTGAGACACTAAATATGGTGGTATGATACCCATAAAATTATAGCATAAATGACCCATTGCGTACCTTAGTGATTAGCAATAGCTGCAGAAAGAAACGACCAGACAAATGTTTATGTATATTTTATCGTTGTGGATTCGTAGCTGTTGTTTATTCTTTATATTTTATTGAAATATTTCCGAGACATTTTATGTTTATGGCCATTTTGGTCGTTGTTATTGTAATATTAAAAGTCATTCAAATACTCCTAAGTTTATCTAGTTTGTCTACTTTTTTCCTATAGAATTAAGCACCAAGCTATACCACGATTACCGAAACCAGGTTAAAACAGTGTGAATCCGCAGACATACCACATTGTCACCAGGGGTCTTTTGAAAGAGTAATTATAATTTGAAATATTATGATAATTAAATTTTTGTTTTAAAAGCACATTTTAATTGAGGTATAAAAATTACCACTTTGTAAATTATCATAATAAATACAACACCATTACATCATAACTTGATTTAAACAGCCCAAAGACAGTAATCTGAAATTACTAGGTTAAAATAGAAATAGGTAAATGAATTATCCTAAATTTCATGTAAGTAGTGCAAGTTTTTTTTTGTTTTGAATATTATGTAGAAAAAAAATTGTAATGTTTTGTACAGCTACAATAGTGTATAAAAGTAACTCGATATTTTTAGGTTGAGAAGCAAAAAAAACACAAAACATAACAATATACTTTGAAGGAGTTACGTATCACATCGCAATGTATTTGGTTTATTCACGATGTCTCGAAAGAATTATCTCTTACCTGGTATGGAATTGTCCAACACAAGCGAAATGAGTCGACCAACAAATACACTGGTGCTCAAAATAACTGTTATGAGTTGGTTTGCTACGTCATTCCCTAAATAGAACAAAATAAATAATTTAATAACAAGATACATTAAGGTTTACTAACCCATTGTAATATAAAGAACGTTTTAAAAACTGATGATCTGGTTCATTATTAACTAGATAAGTCTCAACCATCTTTTAATGTTATAAGAATCTTCCATTTTGTGTGAGACAAACCGCTGTGAAATATTGTAACACTTTTGGTACTTTGCATGTTTTCTAACTTGTGGAGCATTGAACCGTCTGTATTATTTGACAGGTGATTCAGAAACTGTTTTGAAACTTTCAGAAAATTACCTTCCTCAAACTTCAATCATTCTGATAAGTGTACGTACCTATATCAATAGTACCTGGGTGGCCATTAAACCACTTTGGAATGGTGATCCCCATAGATTAAGATAATCCAAGGATAAAAATATTTCTTGATGAATGAAGGTCGATAAATTGGACATTCCATAATCCAGCTCCTGTTACCATTGCAAGCATAACACATATGATTTTTCCAATAATGGACTCAGGAATAGTGTTTAAAAAAGGCTCCAAACTTCCCCAGAACTGCAAAATTCATCATGGTAACAGCGCTATACTGAATAACTCGTCGACTAGCCACCTATTGGTGTAGAAACCAAGCAAATGAAAAAGTGAAGTGAGTTTCAAGTTTTTGCAATATCAGCGGTTACAATATTTACACAAGTTTAAATTTCTAAAATATTAACAGTTATGTATCATAAGATAATAAATTTAAGTAGTTCATAATATTATGAAAAAACGAAATACAAATGGTATTTAGCTATTTTATAAGGGAACCCTTGATTATACTTTTGTTATTCCGATTCCTCCAATGTTTTGACTGTAAGAAGTCATTTCACCTCCAGACCCCCAAATTCCGGAGATGATACAGGAAATTCCTTCTGCAAATATTCCACAATTTATAGCGCTAGGTAGAGGAGTAGGTGCACAAGCTAGTCGTGCGCATGCGTAGTAATCTCCTACTGATTCCAATACCGATGCTAATGTCCCTGCAAACATACCCAAAACAGCACCGATTCTGACCGTTGGTAAAGCCCACTGTCCTGAAAAACCAAAATCAAAATGTAATTGTCTTTTTTTTTTTCAAACGCAACGTTTTTAAAATACGTATCGACAGATTTAACAAAACAATGTATAGTAGATCTTAAAACTCTTCTATATCTTTCACACTATTACTTTTTATCACTATAATTTTTATTTCAACATAATATATATTTATAAAAGATATAAACAAATTAGTTTTACTATAACTGAACGGATAACAAAGTTGTATAAAAAATAACTGATCAAAAGATAAATTCATAAATTCATAACGTAAATAAAAAAATCTAGATTTTAATGTATATTTTTATAACTCCTTTTCTGGATAAGGAAACCTAAACCAGGAACTGGAGTACATCGTCTGTACATGAAGATCAGTTCTGGCTGGGTTGGTTGATCTCAAAGCTCCTGCAGCAGTTAGTATGAAGCAAATAACCCACGCAGTAACTATGCTGAATAACACCTGGAAGTAGGCTTACAGTTATTTGTTATTCAATATTCAAATGAATTTTCTAATTATTATATATTTGTTCTTTTTCACTTTTGTTATTAATGTTGCAGATAAACCTAAAAGCATTTGTATATTTGCTGTGAGTGTGATGTAGCTGAATTTGGTTTAGTCCTTCGCGCAGTAATAATGCTTACTGAATATATTACAAAGCAAAAAGTTAACAGTTAGTGTGAGGTGGACATTACCTCTTCGGTTAACTAGTAAAAATAATTTAAACATTACAGTTGTAATAATACAAATGCGTGATACCTAAAAATAAAACAAAATTAAAGTTATTCATTTTGAATTGTTGCTGTGATATTTATTTCGTACATTAAACAGAAATATTTATATCATTACTTGGTAGTACTTGTTTCATAATAATTTCGTTGAAGTTTCACTTTGTTTTATCTCATTACTACTAAAGTAACAGTTGGTCATATTTAAATTCATTTTAAGTTTTTTTTCTTATCCTACAGCAAAAATTTCTCACTAACACTCAATTATTTCGATAATGTTTTTAACATTAATCTTTGGTGTGTATTTATTTAAACGCGAAATGTACTTGAACTGTGGTTTAAGTCTTTACTCACTGGAAAAAGCTTGAAAAACGGAATTTGTTTGAACTTCTATCCGCTTTCTCTACTGTAGCTACAACCAGGAATATTAATATTTCCAAGGTATTGGGAAAATAGCACAAGAAGGAAAATTGTTCTGAAAACAAACAAAAGATACAGCTATCTTAATACTGTGTTGTAAGAACACTAAATACTGAACTGAGAAAATCTTTTACAAGGATTTTACATGTGTTTTAAAGGGTGATAATTAACAGAAATTTGATTTTAGCATTTAGTATTCTCAAGGTTAACCTGTTTACAGTGTTACGTGAAGGGCGACTGTATGATTATTTATAACATTGGGCAGTAAATTTCTTTCGCTGTATTTCCTCAAAATCGTATTTTACTTGATTGTACATAAGTCGCTTTCAGAGAAAATTTAGAAGTTTTCTAGTGATGACAGAACTACGATATTTCTTAGGTAATATAAGAAAGTCGTGTAACTACTGCATATCTTGGTACTTCTCTGACGTACTCTACATCATCAGTTGTGTATTAATGTTGGTTCTATTAAACATCAAAACTAAAACAGGATGAACCATATTAACACTTTTCTCAAACGTTTCTGTTTATACAAACAAATCAAATCATTGAATGTCGAAGAAGTATGAAATTTATTCCAAATAAGTTTCCACAATTAATAAGATAAATAAATTACATTATTGACAGCAACAATCTCATAAATATCACGTAAACCATTTTGTAAGTGATTTGAAGGGTTTGTTTGTTTTTGGAATTTCGCACAAAGCTACTCGAGGGCTATCTGTGCTAACCGTCCCTAATTTAGCAGTGTAAGACTAGAGGGAAGGCAGCTAGTCATCACCACCCACCGCCAACTCTTGGGCTACTCTTTTACCAACGAATAGTGGGATTGACCATCACATTATACGCCCCACGGCTGGGAGGGCGAGCATGTTTAGCGCGACGCGGGCGCGAACCCGCGACCGTCGGATTACGAGTCGCATGCCTTACGCGCTTGGCCATGCCAGGCCGATTTGAAGGGAATAATGAAAGTGATCGCATGGATCAAATAATTATTGTAGATATTTTTTAAAAACCTTAATAGAAATGTATCAGACAC
The DNA here is from genome assembly GCF_004210375.1 of Tachypleus tridentatus. NCBI lineage: Eukaryota > Metazoa > Arthropoda > Merostomata > Xiphosura > Limulidae > Tachypleus > Tachypleus tridentatus. The sequence goes on from NC_134827.1 coordinate 20,560,464, forward strand.
TTCATTCAGCAACGTAAACAGATTAAGTTCGAGAAAAACGTTTTCTACTTATCTTCCAAAATAAATTAACCTCCAAAAAGACCCTTTTTACTTATTTCCAGAATAATCTCATGATTTATTTATTTAATTTTAGTTTTAGAACACTTCATGTTTCATTTGTTTGCTAAGTCTTAAATAAACAATACAGATCAAATAAAATAAAAAACACGTAAACTATCAATAAGAAAAAAAGACTATTATACAACAAGACTTACATAATTGCTATTCCTCAGTTCTTACTAGCTGTAGAAGCTGCTTCTTCAAAGAGTGAAAGTCCTATCAACGCGATGGTAGGGACGATAACTAAAGGTGTTAACCACGGAAGCATTATTCCAATAACACCTGTGAGTTCAATAACCATTTCAGACATGAAATTTTTAGGTTAATTTTTTAAGTATCAAAATATCCTTAACCATATACGTGTATTTTCTCCAGTTTATTTATTGTAGGACTAACCTATTTTAAACAATTGCACCATTGTACAGTTATCTGTTGTCTGCTTACCCTCGTTCCCACTTATCTCTTTGTCTTTTAAAGATTTGTTCAAATATAAATATCTCTCTATTCAAAGTAAGACACATCCAAAATATCTGATTAGAATTAGCTCATCCGATTTCGTAAGTGAACGAATTTCTGGGTAAAATGATGGGGTGATTATTATATCCTCAAATTTCACTCCGGCCAATTAAAGTGCATTGAACAGTTTAAAAGACTCACACTAGGCATTAAAGTCGCACAGGAAATTACCATAAGGAGAGTAGCTGGATACTGTTTCGCCTATTAAGAAACGGAATTCAACGTAATTGTTTAATAAGAAATATATATTTAAGTAGTTTGTATTTGAATTTTGCGCAAAGATACACGAGGGCTATATGTAAGACCAGGGGGAAGTTAGCTAGTCATCACCACTCATCGACAACCTTTGGGCTACTCTTTTACCAACGAATTATGAAATTAACCGTCACATTATAACCTCCCCATAGCTAAAATGGCGAGCATGATTGGTGTGACGAGAATTTCAACATTACGAGACGAGTATCTTAATCAAGTGGTCATTCCGGGCCTGGATATTTAATTAAGGAAGCACCAATTTTCGGTAAAATTTGTGATGAAGTTGAAATGAAATATCACAACAGAAAAATATTGTACGCTTGTATTTCTAAACCGTTAAACTCTTAAGTTACAATACAACATTTCATAACAACTTCCAGAGCAAGAAATAAAAATAATTTTCTTTTCACAGAGATCAATTCCGAGGATGCTACGAAATTACATCAAATTTTTAAAATACACCTTTTACTTTTCTTGAATGTTTTCTGATATTAAAACAAAGAAAAAGAATATAACAAACTACCAAACAAATGCCCTGGAGTGACATATGATCACATTATGTTCAAGAACTTTTGATAACAGTGAAATAGAAACTCTTTAACACAAGAGATTTTAAAAGGTGGACCTTTCTTTTTTCAATTCGCCCATGAAGAAAGAAGGTCCACCATTCTAAAACGTTCGGGTTATAGGGTTTTCGTTTCATCAATATTAATAGACTTCTGAATACAATAATTCTAACGTTATGGCAAAAAAAAGTATGTAAATTCTCAAAGTTAACTGTTCTGTGTTATTTTTAATACAAGTATAAACTATTGATATACAAAATACTTTTCAGTTTCCTAATAATTTACATTCGCTATTTTCTTTTTTTAATAATATATATCCCAAAGGATATTTAGTTTCTTGGAAAATATAAATCACTCAAACGAAACAAGACAAAACAAATGAGGTAGTTGACACGTTTATTTTATAAACTGGCCCGACATGGCCAGGTGGGTTAAGGCATGCGAGTCGTAATCTGATGGTCGCGGGTTCGCATCCCCGTCGCGCCAAACATGCTCAACCCTTTCAGCCGTGGGGCGATAAATTGTTATGGTCAATCCCACTATTTTTTACTAAAAGAGTATCTCAAGAGTTGGCGGTGGGTAGTAATGACTAGCTGCCTTCCCTCTAGTTTCACACTACAAATTTAGGGACGGCTAGCGCAAATAGCCCTCGAGTAGCCCGCGAAATTGAAAAAATAATTTTATAATCTAACCATGTTTACTCCCAGAAAAACTTTAATTTGAACTTTGTGATTAATTACTAAATATGATGATTCCTTTGTAGAAACTCTTTAGAAAGCTACATGAGTTGGCAACGTTATCCCTAAGTTAAGAAATTAACAATATTAGAGGGAATAAACATTCATATATAAACTGTATCTTTGAGATACCTAATTAATGCGAAAACATGATATCATATGTAAGACAAAGAAAGAAACAACATAAACGCATGATCTCAGCAAATAAATTTATCACTAAGAAGAAGTTGTACTTAGAATTTATTTATTTTTCAAAACAGCACGACATGACCAGCTGGTTAAGGGTCTCGACACGTGATCTGAGGGTCCCGGGTTAGACTCTCCGTCACACCAAACAGGCTCGCTCTTTTAGCCGTAGGGGCGTTATAATTTGTAATCAATCCCACTATGCGTTGGTAAAGGAGCAGCTTAAGAAATATACCAAGATAAACAATTTTAAATGTAATTCATTGAATAATCTGAAGTTTTGGAAACATAAAATATTTTAGACTGTTTATCTTCGGTAGAAGGTCATGTCGTTGATGGAAGATTTAGTGTTTGAAACACTTTCAGGCTTCAACCATCTTTACCGTATTAATAGAAATTATAAAAAGTTTGAAACTTGTTATTTCTGAAATTAAGTGTTTTCTGTTTAAATATAAATATCATGTTATTGTTAATAACGTAAAGGAAGGAGAATTCACAAACTGTAATCATAATTTAATACATCAAATGTTCTACAAAAAATAGCAACAGGAAATAGTCAATACTTAATGCAATGATCGATTATTAATCACTAGATGTCGCTGCAATTTATTTTTCAAGTTTCTTGTATTTCTACAGAATTACCATCTATGCTAGCCACATCACTACTTTTTAACTAACATATAAGTAGATGGCAGAACTCACAACCAACTTTTGAGGTATTTTCCATTAATCAAATAGTACACTTTAATAATCGCTGTTCTATCACACCAAAGATCCCATTGTGTGGAATGCGTTTCTGTAACTACCACATACATACCTTGAATAACTTCAGAGAAGGACAATGTTATATATTAACATTTCTATTGGGAATTACAAGGTAGTAAAATCAGCACATGGAATCATCTTTGGTATAGTACAACTCTGTAGTTATTTTCGTTATTTTGTTTACGTGTGTGTGTGTGTTTCTGACCTTATTTTCTAAGCTGCTCTACACTGATTCCAGTTCTGCTACACTACCTAAAGTGTTTGTTATCGTCTAGGTAAGGTAATGTTAAGCAGAAAAAAGTATCCAAAATCCTACTTTTATAGGCAATATTAAATTTTAAATCTACAATTTTAACAGTAACAACAAAACTAATAAAACTAATTATGATGATAAAAAACACAGTAGACTGCACATTTGTCTGTCATGTTTCTTACTTTGTTTAATTAGATATTTCGAATTGAGCGCGTGTAAATGGAATATTTTGAGTTATGCATTATCATTTATCTCGAATGAGTATCTGATTTATTATTTTAAGTATTACGATTTCATATATACAGTTGTTGTTGGTCTCTTTGTGCTCTGTCTACCACGGGTATTGAAACACGGTTTTTAGCGTTGTAAGTCCGCAAACATGCCGCTGAACCACGAGGGAGCATACATGTAGAACCCATGTCAAATTGTAATTAAATTTTAAGTATTAATTAAATGTAGATATATGTCAAATTTATGATATTTTACAGGAAGAGTAAACGACACATACATACTTCAATATACAAACAATAACACAATTCATAATATCAGTTATTACAAATATTAATTAGAAATGATAATTTATATATAATATTTTACCAAGTTGCAAAGAATAAAGACTCTCCGCTCTAGTCTGAAACTAAATATTTTATCGATGGTTTATGATGAACGAATTAATTTCGAGTCATATCAGTACACTAAATAAACGGGTAGAAGCTAGCTCTCTGTTCTTGGCTGCTTTCACGTGATTTATTAACAGCCGAAGTTATAAAATGTCCTCGTAGAAATACTAACGTCCAAAGTTAATTCAATAAAGTTAGACTGTTTGCGATGTCCGAATTTTATAAATGTTCATGCTCAAATATCTGCAAGGTCCCTATTGATAAGCGTTTATCACACTCATACCTTTTGAGGTTCATAGTATACTAGCTTTATTAAACCAACAATTTCCAATTGTTTTAAACGTGAGGATTTATAAACTACGGAAGATATTCTCAAAGGAACATTTGCCAACGATACTGGTAGTGACGAGAACATTAAATTCGCACACAGTACATCGATGATTCTTACACTCAAGAATCTTTTACAGATTTGGAGAAAAGGCGGACATTTCGAAATACACATTTTATGGTATAAGTTACGTGCATTTTCAAAAATATGTTTAACTACAACAAAGGTAAATTTGAAAATAAATATATAACAGTAAATAAGTAAAAATACAATTTTTTACGCTCATCAAAAACTAAATCTATTTTAGGTTTAAAATTTCCATTCTGAGAGAAAGAGTTTCGTCACTTCTAATGATATAACGTTTATCCATCTACTACTATTTACATAATTTGATTATGTTAATTTCATTATTTGTTGGTAAAGAGTTGCCAAGAGTTGGCGGTGGGCGGTGATGATGACAAACTGCCTTTCTCTCGTGTTACACTACTAAATTAGGGATGGCTAGCACAGATCGCTCTCGTGCAACTTTGCGCGAAATTCAAAAATATTTGAAAGTATAATAATTATATCAAAGGAAATACTTGTGTAAATAATCGTTGAAGATTTTTATCCTTTATTTGAATGTTTAATTAATGCTAAACAATTCATATTACTAAACAAGATTCACATGACGTTAAATGTTCAGAGATATTTATTCCAGTTGGCAACGATACTGGCAGTCACTAGTATTTACAATGCATTGTTTATTCTTACAGTCGAGAATCTTTTCAAGACTTAGAAAAGAGACGTAATTTAACAATACAAGTTAAATACATTTTCAAATATATTTAACTAAAACAACCATCGTTATTAAAATAAATATATAAAAATAAATCAATAAAAAATACACTCTTTAATTATCACCACAAGATACATTTGTTTCTAGGTTAAACGAAATTTAAATTTTGTCACATCTGATGATATTACGTTTTTATAGCTCCTCCTACCTCGTAGCGATACACGAACGTAGCATATGAAACACACGTAGTACACTTTATTCAGTAAACAACTGCGTGAAGATTGGTGGAAACTTTTGTACACAGTTCGACAGTTGTTGTCAACGTATCCTGCCAGTATCTGTATTTATTACTTCAGAAATCCTTCATAAAATATTTAGTAAGCATGGAACAGGATAATCCGGCTTCCGAATTGAAGGTACGTTGATAAAGTTTTATTTATTTATACAAACAAACATATTTATTTCGAATATTAAACCATTACACTATGTGTGTTATACAACGTTGTAAGGCTGTTAAAAAACGAGTCTTACGTATATAATTTTATTCGGTGTATATTCTTGGCAAGAACTAATAAGATGTTATAGATAACTTGAATGTTTATTTCAAACTTTGTTTTCGTTATTTTAAAATGAATAGCATTTTACGAACATCATGTGAATCTTGTTAAGTATTATTGGATGTTTAGTTTTAATTGAAAATTGAAATATACGAAAAACATATTCATGGATTATTTACACAAATGTTACCCTTGATATAATTATTATACTTTCAAATCTCGCTTAAAATTATTTTAGCAATTCAACTAATCTATTAAGGCACACTTAAATGAACTTAAAAATCCAAACGTGAACAAGCCACAAACAAACAAAATCCAAGAACAATCAAAATCAACTACTATTCAAACACCACAAAACACAAACACACAAACAAACTTATATGCTGCAGTAGTCAAGAAAACATCATTCATGCAGGAATAACCATCAACAAGTGATGAAGACATACCTGAAACAACTGAAAACATGCACAAAACCACACCTATGAATATCGAAAACACACTAACCAATGCCATTACTTCGACGTTTTCTGAAATATTGACAAAATACACAAATCCAAATAATGAAAACAACCTAACAGACATAATCATTAAAATAGTTATGAAAAACATCGAGAAATACCTACCACAAATGTTAACATACATCATGAACTCTGTTAATCATGGATAAATTCATAATAATACACATCAACATCCAGGGTGATATTGCTTTCAACACCTCTTCCTGTTAAATTTGTACATCTGATCTTTGGATAAAATCAAATTTAAATAATAATAATTAATAAAATAGTGCTAAATTAAAACAGCCACCTACGTACTAGACTTAAAAAATAATAGAAAAATATAAATGGACATGGCCATTAAAAAACACCAATGTAAAGTTAATATTACTACATATTCATCAGTCAATTCCAACAATGTAAGGGTAGGAGAAAAAGGTCTGGTGTACTTGACCCTCCTGAGTATAAACATATACCCAAACACCAGAGAGAGAGAGCAAGTCAACTGAAAACTACGCCTGTATTTCGATGAAATCAAAAAAGTACAAAAATGACGAGCTATAACTCTGTAAAGAACGTTGATTCAAGAACCGGAAAAAACAGGTTTTGAAAATTTAAAAGTATGAATGCGTAGTAGTACATCTAAATATTATGAACAAGACTATAAATAATTTGTTTGTTTGTTTGTGAAGACGAGAAAAACTTACTTGTACAGAAAAACATATATGTAAAAACGGTTGGTATGGATAGAGAAAGCACTAGAGAGCGAACAACGTTTCGACCTTCTTCGGTCATCACCAGGTTCACAAAAAAAGGAAGAGCTAACTGACCGATAGCTGACCACATGTTTTAAGGCGATTGTGTAACTGAGGGTAGGAATGTAGAGGGCGTGCTTAGATGTTGGATTGTATTTATAAATATTGGTATAAAGGCGTTCCTTTGCATTGGTTTATTTTGGGCTTGAGTTGTTGTACAAGTAAGGCTTCTTTAATTTTATGTTTGTTCATGTTCGTTTCTTTATTAAATGTGTGAGTGTTTTCTGTGGTTATGTTGTGTTTATTTGAGTTGCAGTGTTCGAGGACGTGTGATGGTGACTTTTTGTGTTATTTGAATCTGGTTTCCATTTTCTACTTTTTTAAATCTCTGGTTTAATACAGCATGTCGGTTGATGGGCGAAGTTCATTATTTGTATCTCTAAGTTATTTAGTTCTTTGAATTGCGTGTTCAACAACGCTTAAGTAGTTTTTTCTGTAAATTTTGAATAATTTTTGTGCAATGATTAAAATTTTTGATAGTTTCACCTTTACAAAGTTGTTAGTTGTTGGTGCTTTCAGGTTCTGGGCATGGCGTTTAATGACATACAATACAGTTTACAGTGTTTATTATTCTGTTTATAGTTTTCGTAAGATGTGATAAGATTAGTTTGCAAAATAAAGATACCTCAACTGTTTTATCGCAATTTGTTGATTATTTATATTTTCCAAGAAACTGAATATTTTTCTAGTTACTCTATTTGAAAATCAGCAAAGGTAAGTTAGTAAAGAACCGAATATTATCCCAGATAACAATATTTTCTAAATATTTTGAAAATCAACAACATGTAGTAGTTAGCTTTACGAATCTAGATACTTTTACATTTGCGTAGTGTTGACATTAATTTAGCAATCTGTTAATACGACTGAGAACCTTATCATGTTTATTACATGTCATCATATGTTACCCTAGAGCATTTGTTAGAAACTTTGTTATTTTGCTTTTTTGTTTATTTTAATATCATAAAAACTTCAGTAAAAGATTAAGATATATTTAAAAAAAAATAAATGTACATTTGCAGCGTCATTTGAATTAGTCTGTTTTAAAAATAAATTAGACCAAAATGAATAGTAACAAATATGTATATCTAGTTTTTGAAATTCTCATCTCACACTAGTAACCTACAAAGTTTGTAAGTATTTTCCTATTTCATGGCATGTGTATTTGTATCTGACGTCGCAACAGCATCAACCTATAACTTTTAGCTTTCTTTATTAACGTCATTTTAGAGTCTACTGACTGATAACGCACTACTGCATAGTATTGTAAATGATTTGGTTAATTAGAAATGAGGAGTGTTATGAAGTGTTAAAAGTTGAAACTATGAACAAATTGGGAAAAAAATACAAGTATGATGTTAAGGTTATTTTAATACTTAAATATTAACTTACAAATCAAAAGTTTGTATCTATTTACATTTAAAATGCTGATAATCAAACATTTAAATTGAGTATTATGCCTCCCAAAGAAATGTTAAAACACCTGCTTCAGAAATACAAGCCTGGGATGTATTTGTGTTGTACCTGTTAATTTTAATTTTATCAAATTTTACATTAAAAAATGTAGTACGTTGTAAACATTGCGTTGAATTTGTTAAAAAAAGGGCCACGGTATAAATATTCTCACTTTATTGGCCAGTAGAGGTTTTATTAAATGTTATTATACATTTAAAAAAAACATAAAGTTCGATAAAACATTTGTTTTGAATGCTGGGATGTTTATGTACATACATATTAAAAAGTAGAACAATACAATGAATAACAGGTTTGGCAGAAGACAATGAAAATTTTCTAAGTTTGTTTTACATGTTGAAATTATATCTATTCATTCGTAGGACGAAACAATAATCGCAGAAAATGAAATCCAGATAACAGTCGATGAACCTGAGGTAAGAAACAAATTGATGTAGAGATATTACAAAATAGTACACAAATGGAATAGTTTTTATACAATTTGATTAAATGTCTTAGCTCTAACAGACATTATCAACTATAATAATTCCAAGTTATATTTGACAAGTTTTTCTAATAGCTTATTTGGTTTTTTTGTTTGTTTAAGAAAGAATATTAAAAAAATAATTGAATTAACTTTCAGCCAATCGTATGCTTTCTTCGTAACGAAACGAAAAGACACTCAAGTTAAAGTACTTGGTTTGGTTTGTTTTGAATTTCGCCAAAAGCTACACGAGGGCTATCTGAAAATTAATACAGATAGTTTTTGTAATAAAAATATATTTTAATATATATCAATAACAAAATGTACAATAATTGGTATTACAAATAATTATTAACCTACAGAGATTTTCAAAACTTGCAAATAAAAGCGAGACTTTCAGACCATGATAAAAGAACATAGTTCAAGTTGATGCAGATACGATTCACTTAACATAAAGCTAATTCTTTGTTATTTGCTTTTCACACGTCGAGTTTTTCACCGCTGAGAAATATATAATGTGTAGGTAAAAATAGTTATGTCCGATGTGAATCCCCTGAAGTTAAATGGTTTCTTATATTCAAAATCTATAAACATTCCTGGTGAGATATCTGATGTTATCGATTAGTTAGTGTTAATCACAGTTTTGGTTTACGAGGTTTATATTACACGAACCCAAGCAAAATATTACCATATACTGTCTTATGACGTCAAGCGTTTGTTACATTTATAGGCGTGGTGTGAGTATATGAACAGAACGTTAATGTTAAAGTACACACATTTATTGTTGAATCTTACAGTCGAGAATCATCTACACATTCAGTGAATAGACGGAATTTTGCAATACAGGTTTAACGGTATAAGTTGTGTACATTTTAAATATAAATTTAAATTGGTATACTGTAGTAAATCTCTGACAATAAGTTATAGAAACACAAAATTAGCTTTAAGAAATATGAGTTTCTTTACGTAAAAGTGGTACATATACCCTAAAGTTACTTCAAATCACTTCATTGTCTAAGTTTTAAGGAATCCAATTCATTATTTTACAATAAATAGGAGTGTGTAGTGCAGCCCAAAGACAGGGGTGACATCTTATACACAGTGGATGAAGTTCCTCGTTGGTACCTGTGTTTCGTACTTGGGATCCAGGTGAGAATACGAATTTTAATGTAGTTATCTTATTATGTAGTATTACTTGAATAAATAATATTTAAAGTGATTAAACACATATAAAATCTTATTATATGTTATAATTATTATTCTTCATTAAACAATTCTACATTTATTCATCCTCACAAGACTCACCTGTTGATGATACTCGTCATGTTTAACGATGATGATGAGGTTTATTAACACAAATTATCTAAATATTTCGTATTATGTTTACAGTACCATATGTTATTGATAGCGAATTTCACTCAGTGAATCGTTTATTTCTTTTTCCAATACTGCTTTAAAAGAATATCTCAGCTGTAAATATGATGTTTCTACTGCAACATTTCACTTTAACATTAGTGTTTCCTTGATTAATGCAATTCTTCTTTCCAACATTAACATTGTTTATGTTTCTAAATATAGTTTTAAACAAACTTTATTTTGAAAAATCACTTTCCTCTGTATTCTTACTACCGGTTTCTATATTTTAGTTTTCTGCTTCTTAACTTTACTATAAAATTATGAACCATAAAGAAGTGAAACATTCTACTGTTTCCCGTTACTACAGAGCTTATATTGATCTTTTCTTTGTTTCTCTTTAGTGTTACCAGACTTCACACAAATATTTTTTTAATACAAAACGTTTTACTTTGAGTTTTAATATAGCTTTTTAGTGAAACATCTATCTTTAACTGAAGATATACCAATATTTTGAATTGTTCGTGTTTCTGAAGGTATCTCGTTGAATAATTCTCCTTTGTCAGATAACAGGATATAATTAGTTCTTTGATTTATCGATAGATATATTTATAATGAAATACAAATATCACAAAACATTATCATAGTACGGGCCTTATTCTTTGTTGATGTGAGTTTCTTTGTTTCAACTCATAAAAGCGTGTCATTCACCGAGCTCTCTCAACTATTGCATACACTGTGCACTATTCTAAGTACAATTATTATACTTTATTATTTATTTTACATGTAGTTTCATTAAATGAAGTTTTGTCTATGTTAATTTGTTTGTTTAATTGCGTAAACATTTTTCCAAATGGTGTGTGTTTTCTTATAGCAAAGCCACATCGGGCTATCTGCTGAGCGCACAGGGGAAAATCGATCTCCTGATTGTATCGTTGTAAATCCGAAGACTTACTGCTGTACTAGCGTGGAGATGTTTTCAAATAAACCAGAATTTATTTATCTAGTATGTAAAGCCCCTAAGAAAGCTTAGTTTAAACGCCAATTGTGGAAATGAGAAAATAAGGAAAATTCGAGCAAAGATCACAGAATATACTGCAAATGTTTTATAATTACAGATCTTCAACTGTACTATTTTCGTCGTATTTGTTGAAGATTACGAGTTTCATTCAATCAAAGGATGGTCGACTGTGTTAATGAGATTGAAATAATGTTCTTATATATTCATATAGTTTGTAATAATCCATAAAGGTCTATATTAAGAATGCAATTTTATAAAATATTATAGGCTTAACATAATATCTCATACCAGTGTAACTGATTATTATTATATTTCATGAGCTAGTGAAAGATGGTTAAATTGTATCAGTTAACATTATAAAGCAAACAACCAACGTAACAGTTGCTATTTTAATTATAATGTATATAAATTAATATGTTTATTGTTGCATGATGTTGAAACACCAACGTAAAAATAGTTTAGTTCCCTTTATTAGAGTTTAATTAAAGTACCTTACACTTTTTTTATTGCTAAGAACGGTTATGAAGTAGTATTTGATTGAAATATGAATAAGAAACGGTGTTTATTGGTTTTGTAATAATAGCAATATCTGATGATGTTCGGGTCGACTGTGGCATATTCTTACTTAGTCACACCAAAGCTCTGCATCCAAGAATCTGACCCTGCTAGAGGCTACATAACATCAACATTATTTTTTGTGTCAGGTTTAGGGTCCCTAATCCAGTCAACATTCGGTACAAGGTAAGAGCCTAAGTCATATGTCTAACTTTATAGGCATAAAGTGTGAGACATTTGAAATATCATAAAACTGTAGTTTTCGGAATGATGTCCTTGTTTTGTACTTACACTGACGTATTGAATCGCGAAATTATACAACAACTCTATTTATTAACTTATGTTCAAATATGAAAATGAGAGAAATCCGGCCAATACTTTCTAAAGAAATATAGTTATTTTATGCTACAGAATGTGTTATGTTACAATAAAGTTTTATTAAATTTACTTTAACATTTATGCGCAGTCCTCTGGCAAAGTCCGTTGTTTATCACAGACATTTACAATGCAGATATTTATACGTTTAGTTTATTCAACTATTTTCGGTTTAAGGATCTAGAATTAATACGATCGTGATATCCTCGTGAGTTGATGACCTAGATAAAGTTTTTTGTTTATTTATTTGGAATATCTCGCAAAGCTGCACGAGGGCTATCTTCGCTAAGGTTCCCTATTTCATAAGTGTAAGAGAAAGCACCTAGTCATCTCCACCATTTGCAGATTATTGAGCTATTTTTTATCAACGAATAGTGGAATTGACCGTTACCTTATAGCGCACCTATAGCTGAATAGGGGAGTATATTTGATGTGACGAAGACTCGAACCCGCGACCCTCAGACTGCCAGTCGAGCTCAATATCTAACTGGAAATTCAGTTAACAACAAAAATAGACATTTCAAATGTTGAAAGTGGAGCAGTGGTCTTTTCCAATAATTAAATTTTTTCAGTCAAAAATCTCCAAGTGGCACAGCAGGAAATATATGTATTCGCACCACTAGAAATGAAGTTTCGATACCCGTGGCACGTACAGCACAGATAACCTATTGTGTAACTTTGAACTTCATTCCAAATAAAAAACAAAATTATTGAAAATGTATTGACGAGAAGGTTACTAATTAGGAACAAACACAATAATGGTGTGAAAAATGCTATGAAATATAACAGATGCTTACACAAGCACCTTATTTAACATTTAATTTCCACTACCACGTGCAATAGAAAATTAAAATGCGTTAAAGATATTCGTTGCGAAGACATATATATAAAGACGAGCGTACCGTTTATGAATTTCCACGTTTTGGATTGCTTAAAGAAACGTTAAGATCCTACCATCTACTCTAGATGAAGTATGGTGAGAAACAAAGAAGAATAGAGAGCTTTGAACACGGAATCTTTGAAAACATTGAGAGAAATTCAAACAAAACAAACAAAGCAAAATGTAAAGCTCTAAATTCGTCACATTCTTTAAATTACGCTACATGGTTACTGACAAAATCAATGTCATCTGATAAGACATAATTAGATTAAACTGGTGAAATTCGAAAACCTTTTTGATGTAACGTTTACAAACTGTGTATATGAAACAAGCTGTCTGGTGAAAGGTTAATAGACAAAAATATAGTTTTATATAGAACCCTGAACCTGTTTCAAATCTTTTTCTGTAAATATACTTATGTTAAAGATAGTTTTGATATTGTTTACAGTCGATTGAACTCTCTGTGTAATTATAATCAGAACCGATTTAGTATTTACACGCAAAAACTTATTCAGTGTTTTTACATAGACTTCCGATAATTCAGGGTCCGTCATTTGTCTTTCTGGCTCCGATATTTGGTATTTTGAGTTCAACTCAGTGGAAGTGTCCTAGTGAAGAAGAAGTGTTGTCGACTACAGAAGAAGAGCTACAAGAAATCTGGCAAATCCGAATGAGAGAGGTGAGAAATTATATCAAAACAGGTTTTTTGAAATATTTTGTATCCGACATAAGAAATAAGGAGTTTATTAATTACCGGAAACGTAAAAATAATTACTGTCTTGAAATCCTAAATTATTTATTTCTGATCTGCTACTGAATGAGTATATATATATGCCAAAACGGCTTGTTTGGGTTGAGAAAATATTTTGCATTCGCTCATCTACGTAAAATATTTTCCCAACCCAATCGAGCCGTTTTTGCATATATATTTCTTTACAAGTGGGTTTTCTCGACATTACTGAATGAGTACACCTGGAAGTTAATAAGAATGTTAGTGTTAATGACGGAGATTTGAAGAAACTAGTACAATTCATTATTGTTGTAATAAGAAGTAGTTCAGCATCACAGACTTTACATTCATCAGAGTTGCAGGTTTTTACGCTATGCGTTAACGTAATAAAACTTATCACTAAAATAATATATTATTATATTCATTTCTTTACTCATTAGGCGAAACTATCAATAATTCGGTGGGCAGTAATATTGGCAATCACTTCTATTTTAAATTTACATGTCGTACAGTGTTGATTCTTATGATCGAGAATCTTCTAAAAAATTAGTGACAATACAGGTTATTCGCATTATATATTTAGAAATATATGTTACATGCACTGCAGTAAAACAGTTATAAATGTAAAAGTAAATGTATACCAGTATTTCCTTTATTCGCTTAAAATGCAATAAGTAATGGCCTGGCATGGATACGTGGTTAGGGAGCGTGACTCACAATCTGAGGGATTCAGATTTGAATTCTCATTTCAACAAACATGCTGGTTCCTTCAGCTATTGGATTATTATAATGTGGCAATGAATCCCACTATTCGTAGATAAAAGAGCATCCCAAGGGTTTTCAGTGGGTGGTGATGAATATCGGCCTTCCTTCTTGTCTTTCAAAATTAAATTTATGAAAGCTAGTGCACATAACTTTGGTAGAAATTCAAACGAAACAAACAAAGCAAAATGTAAAGCTCTAAATTCGTCACATTCTGTATTTTTATATATTTTTATATATCAGCGAAATAATTAAGCAGTCTATTAAATAATGAAATAAAATTCCTGTTTAAGTCTCTGTGACGGATTTAAACCCAGATTTAAATATGCATTTCAGATATTTTTTTACTAAATGAAGTTGTTATAAACACTTAAATAATAAATAATAAAATTAGGATTTCCTTTTCAGAGAGAGAGAACGTCTAATTATTATTTTTTTACATTTTTACATTATAATTCCTAAAATAAACCTGAGAGACACTTCACTAATTACTTATATGAAATGAACTATAATATATCTTTGCAGATCTTAAAATATCGTTTTCTTATATTTTCTAGATACAAGGCGCTATCATTGTAGCATCAATCTTTGAAATAGTTATTGGACTTTCAGGGGTAATAGGAATAATACTTCAGTGGTTAACACCATTAGTTATCGTCCCTACCATCTCGTTGATAGGACTTTCACTCTTTGAAGAAGCAGCTTCTACAGCTAGTAAGAACTGGGGAATATCATTTATGTAAGTCTTGTACTACAATGGACTTTTTTTTTATTGATAGTTTACGTATATTAATTTTATTTTATCTGTTATTGTCTATTTAAGACTTAGTAAACACATTAAACATGAAATGTGATAACATTAATTTGTAATAAGTAAATCATGAGAGTATTCTAGTAATAAGTATAAATGGTCGATCTTTTTGGAAGCTAATTTGTTTTTTATAATTTGCAATATAGGAAATTCTTGGATAGTTTTGTTTTGAATTTCGCGCAAAGCTACTCGAAAGCTATTTGCGCTAGCCGTCCCTAATTTAGCAGTGTGAGACTAGAGGAAAGCAGCTAGTCATCACCACCCACCGCCAACTCTTGGGCTACTCTTTCACCAACGAAAAGTGGGATTGACCGTCGCATTATAACGCCGCCACGGC